>NC_066396.1:53711148-53873648 GCF_013377495.2 Cygnus atratus
CTACATTGCTGTTAAAGGGGGGACCAAGTGCAGTGCAGACATTTAGTAGCCTGAGTATCACAGGACACTCAGGATGCTACTGGGAGCATTCTGGACATGCAAAGCCTGCTTTGTACTGGAAGGTGTCTATGCAGAAAGCACCACGCACCAAGCACTGCCCTCGTCTGGAGAAACCTAGCACCTGTGAGGATGTGAGGGCTGCTTTGGGTAGGTAGTTACCAGCTTCACAAAAAGAGCCACATGATTTCACTGACCAGTCAGGCCTCTGTTGCTGGCTTAAGGCAGTGTCAGGGCATAGGTTTATTGAGTGATGGCTGTACTATCTAACTGATTTCTGGAGCCTTGGGAAAACATAAGTGAAGCTGGCTGGTACTTCGGATATGAGAGTGTCCGGCTCTTTGGCTAGGGAAGTGTCCAAGGGCTGCTGGTTTTCCTGTTGCTTTTACTAGAGGTAAACATATACTTCTTCAGAAGCTTAACAACAAGCTTGCAATACTGACTAATAAAAGTACTGTTATGAGCATTTTAGGTGACATTCACAGGTGAAAGGATATTTTATGCAGTGTCCAAATAGCTATAAGCAGAGTCACTGTCTGTTACCAGTTAGACTGAAGTTGTTAGCTATTAAAAATATTACTCTTAAGCCCTTCATAAAATGAGTTGAACTTGTGTGTGTGACAAATTTCAACTGGGACACTTTTTAACTAAGTGCTATACTAACATTTTCGATTTTTCTCTTTACGCAACCAGATCTCAAAATCCATTAGCTAAACTTCATGGATCTTCAATTTTAGAGAGGCATCACTTGGAATTTGGAAAGTTTTTGCTCTCTGAAGAGGTTTGTAATGAACTGTAATGTAAGATTCTGAATAATTTACTTGCCACAAAGTATTTTAGCAACATACACCATGGCCATCAGCTGCTATGACTCTTGCCCAGAGACTTAGCATAGGAGATTTCTCTGGTTTGGGTTTCTGAGAACCTGCAGCCACCTCACTCCCTTCTACCCCCAAGTGATTTCTGCTCACCAGAGACCAAAACCCTTAGGCTTCCTACATGCGTGGTTTGGTTTCTTCAGAAGCCATGTCGTTAGCCCTGTAGGAAAGTGTTAAACACAGGGTTCTCCTCCTGTAGCCCCTGTGATAGGACCAAGGCTGACACACATCCCCATCTAACTTTCAGGCAAATTCCCACTGGGGTGAGCAGACATGGTTTAGGCACAAAGTGTGTATCAAGCTACAGACACAAACCCTGCTCAGTGAGCACAGGGGGGAGTTCACCAACAGATGGTGAACTGGGCTCACAGCCCTTGCACCTTAGGGGGAGCAAGCTGCAACACTTAGAAAATAAATTTTAAAAAGCACATTTCAGAGAGGGAAATGCCCACTAGCTCACAACAACATGGAGCTTGGATTCTGCAGCTTCCCTTGCTTGTTTTTCAGTCACTGAACATATGCCAGAACCTCAACCGGAGACAACATGAGCACATGATTCACCTGATGGACATTGCCATTATAGCAACAGATCTGGCACTGTACTTCAAGTAAGTCGGTCACGTACGCTGTGGGTGAAGGACAGGAAGCAGCTGGTGCTGTACAAACACAAAACGTGATGCTTTGCTGTGAGAGGCCCTCCGTGTGGCAATCCTCTACACAGATGCTTCCTCCAGAAGGCTCCTTTTAATGCTGATATAAGAGGTGGGGGGAAGAATTCAGATTGTTCAGAAGAATTTTGAGCTTTTATTCATTAGATCATGTATGTGACTTTTAGCCTTCTATTTCCAACAAGACTGTGCTGTATGACCCCCTAACTGAAAAAGAGTTGCTTTTTTTTTTTTTTTTTTTTTTTTACCTAGCACTTCAGCACTAAAAATACTTATTAATGGTCAATGGCATGGCCTGGGCTTCATTAACTTCTCTGTGAAAGCAGCACAACTCAAATACTAAGTGGTCTATTATAGGTGAATATGCAGTTCATAGTCTATTTCACATCCAAAAGTCAGAAATATCCAACACCACAGAGCTGCATGCACTGACTTCCTAGGGCATAAGGCTGTAAGTCAGCAACATATGACATCCTCAGTAGCAAGGAGCTTTCAAAACGTGTTTTCAAATACAGGGCCAAGACCAGAGACTGCTTCTATGTTTTACGCTGAAGAATCATTACACAAAATATAAATAGTCCAAAAAAAGTAGAGTATGAAGAAGAGCCTAAGACCCAGTCCTCTTACTTTGAAGGCTGGGTGTTTATATGGGAGCAGACACCACTACTTCCCTACCAGATGGGAACAAGCTCATCTTTGCCATCATTGAGTCACAGTTTATAAAGGAAGATTTGATTTAGATCAGATTCCGGGCAAAACAGTATGGACAGAGCACATCGTCAAGTCTCGTTATGGATCTGGCCTAATTGTCTTATTTGCTGGCATTAAACCAGATTTTTTTTCATGATTTCACACCTCTCAAAATGTGAGTGTGTTGTATATAAACCACTCCCCAGAATTTGCTACACATATCTAGGTATATAAATAATATTAACAAGGTCAGACAGCATTTATAGAGACAGGTAGTCCTACAAATACTCCAACATCTGGGCCAGCTCTATGTTTCTGCCATTTCCTTAACATTCAGGCAAAAGCCTTCCTGTGTTGTCAGTAAAGCCAATAACATTTCTCAGCTTGCATAACCTGCAGTAGCACATACTTTCAAACAATGGGCTCAAGTCTCACCACGACACTTACTTTTTCTTTAAGCCATTTGCAATGGTTTCCCTTACATAAAACAAGCAAGTGATGGTGCTTGGTTTTGTTGGGGGCTTCCTTGAGGACCTAACTGCCAGGACAACAACCACTAGAAACCCAGCCATCTGTTTTTAACACAGTTGCTTCTTTTTCTTTCTTTTTTTTTTCCCCAAAGGAAAAGGACAATGTTCCAGAAGATCGTTGATGAGTCTAAGACATACGATAACATGAATGCCTGGACTGAATACCTGTCTCTGGAGACGACAAAGAAAGAGGTTGTCATGTGAGTAAATTATCTCTTGAGAGATTAATGGTGTGGTTGTGTCCTTCTTCCTGGGCTTACCAGTGGGAACTCCAAAACATGTCTATGCCCACAGTATATCCAGTTTTAAAAAGGATTCTTCTGCTTCAACAGCAATGGTCCCTAGCTAATATATTCCCCTGTTTTCAATTTCTAATGTGAGCTGAGCAGGAAAAAAACAACAAAAAACTCTGGAATTGTGCAGTTACTGCATTTCTGTGCTTCTCTTAGCATGAGAGTAGCATGTGATATTTTATTGTCCACTCAAATCTGATCTTTTGGAGAAGCAAGGAAAACACACAAACAAAAACAAACCAAACAAAAACAAACCAACCAAACAAACAAACAGGGAAGAAAGCTTGAAGTTTTTCTTTCCTGACTGGATGGAAAATCCTGACTGGATGTGGGACATCCCTTCTGGTCATATACCCATTAACAAGATGCAGGATCTGTCTCAGACCACAACGTATGCCACAAGCGGGAGCAGTCTACAATGGTGGAGCAAAGGGAAACCAATCTGTGATTTGCTCTTCCTAATAGCAACGAGAATTGCACCATGCTGTTGTTGTAACCAGCAAATGCTCTGCAGTACAAGTTGCACTGGTGATGGAGCTCACCCATAACCTCAACTGTGACCTGCACTGTTATACCTCAATGAGGGACTGAAATGGGTTTCAAGTTCAGCTCAGCAGTGACCAAAGTGATGAACTTCCTAGTGTCAGAAGCAAGCAGTTCCCTAGCACAAATCCATTTGTATCAAGCGAGCAATCCTTAATGTGTGTCCCAGTCCAAGTTTGCTACAGCAACCCATCTCCTGTATCTACCCCATCAGCACAGAGCTGGGACATTACACGGTATTGGGTGGGGCATGAGCATCCTAAGCCTGCAAGAGGCAGGGTGAGGGCTCCAGAGAAGAAACTAATTTCTCTTCTGTTTTTAGGGCCATGATGATGACTGCTTGTGATTTGTCAGCCATCACTAAACCTTGGGAAGTCCAGAGTAAGGTCAGGCGCTTGATATACTGTCAGATTTCTCTAGCTTATACTTGAAAGTAATGCAAATTTCTAAGCTGCCTGAAAACTGAGTCAAAGTTTCCTACTAAAACTACTGAAAAGACTTCAGAATAATGATGGTTTTGATGGATAAATCATTCTTTAAGACTGAAGCTGTGAATTCTGTAGGAATTTGTGTTCACCAAAGGGAAAATAATAATAATAACAAAAAAACAATAATTTAATTTCTTGGGCTAATATTGTCGTGCATGTCACGACATTTTTTTAAATTTATTTATTTTATTTTTTTAAGCAATACCTGCTGGCTGGTCTGTTGTTCGATTTCCTTTAGGACTTCCTTTCTGAACTGTACTTGCTCAGTTGCTAAGTAACAAACATTAAAATTTAAAGAAGGATAAAAAAAAATAAAGTCACCTTCATGTTCAGCATGGGAAAGGGGCAGCTGAGGAAGTCGTAACAGGAAAACACAGCTCTGACTGTGAAGCAAATCCTTGCAGGGGACACATTAGAAACATTTCTTAATAGGTGAACAGAAGACAAGCTCCAATAATAAGTTGGCATTGGGCTGTCACTACACAGGTGCAGACCTGTTGCCACTGCTGCCATTTGCAGCGGAAAGGTTGGGGCTGGATGTGAAGAGATGGAGGGGCTGGAAGTGATATTTGCTTCATAAAGGAGTCCTAAGTCCTAACTAGAAAGCCAAAATCAGTGCTAACTTTTCTTTTTCTCTCCTTGGCAATGTAGGTAGCTCTCCTGGTAGCAGCTGAGTTCTGGGAGCAAGGGGACTTAGAAATAAGCGTCCTTCAGCAACAGCCCATTGTAAGTATCCCGTGAGAGCCAAACGGCTCAGATCAGAAAGTAGGTCTCAGCAGAGACCTTCTGCAAGCAGTGATGCTCTCAGGGTGCTGTGATTCTTCCTAAAACTACCAGGCTGCCCAAAATTCATCAGAAAATTGGCCATTCAGATCGAAAAGACCCTTTGTGACAGGGCCTCTTGTCCAGCTCTCCATTTAGTTAGAATGGGTCCCAGGGGCTGTGAAACAGCAAGGAGTGACTGTCCCACTGGAGGTTTTGCACTGGTCCTGTACAAGAAAAAGGAAAACAAAATACATACAACTTAGAGGAAAGCAGACTTTACATTAAAGACAGAAACTAAAAAGAAAAAAAAAAACTTTTAGAGTCCAGAAATTACTTTTGATAAAAGGAAGTAATATAGAGCAGTGTTTCTAAATTATTTTTTTGCTGCTATAATAATAAATTTTAAAATTTAGCAGTGAAAAAATCAAGAGTTAATCCGTGACATTGCATCCACCTGCATGTTTTTGATTTTCTTTAATCATAGAAACATAGAATATCCCATGCTGGAAGGGACCCAGTAGATTTAAGTCTTAAGATTTACATAGACTCTAATATAGCCCCCCTACCCACAGATGCGCTAAAAATGATACAATAAATTATATGACCTTATGAGAACATAATTTCGTGTTCAGGTATGTTTTAGAGAATAAGAAAACTCTTCAGCATTTTGTAACACAATCCTTCTCTCGAGTATCTGTTTAAAAGGAGCAAGGAAAATACTCTGTCCCCCTCCCCATGGTGTACACTGAAAGAGTTGTCTAAAATTTCTGCTGAAACAGCATAGGAAATGAGCGACTTGATCCCTCTGAGAAGCAAGATGAGGGTTGTGGTGGAGAGCCTTTATGGCCAGCAGAGCAGAGCAGCCAGGCTGACACAAAAAGACAGCTTTGGGGGAAAAAAAGAGAGGAATGTTTTTCAATGCGGTGCTGTCATAAATCATGGCATGTTTGTGTCCTCCCACAGCCCATGATGGACAGGAGGAAAGCCGCTGAGCTTCCAAAGCTTCAAGTGGGTTTCATCGACTTTGTGTGCACGTTTGTCTATAAGGTAAGCATGCCTGTGCACACCCCATCCTTCTCAGTAGAGAGGTTCAAGTCCCAGCTTCCAGGTCAGCCATGGTGCAGCAGCAACAGACTGAATTGTGCTGATGTTTCTGTTTTGGTCAGGAATTCTCACGTTTCCATGAGGAAATTCAGCCTATGCTCGACGGGCTGCTGAACAATAGGAATGAATGGAAGACCCGTGCTGATGAGTATGATGCAAAAATGAAAGCTCTGGAGGAAGAGAAGAAAAAAGAGGAAGAGAAGATGGCTGCACAAAAAGGTCAGAAAAAAAACCTGATTGTTTCATTCCTAACTCAAAATATGCTTATGCGATACTCTCCTGGATCTGCAGCAAGGTTTGTAGCCACGGCAAAGTCAGATGCCCAGAACAGTTTCCTCAATCCTGACCAACTAGCAAGGTTTAAAAAAGAACTCCAAAATACACCTTGTCTTCAGGCCTGACACCATGACTGGGTGTCAGAAACGGCATCAGCTCGAAAGCCCAGGGGCTTGTGCCTGAGAAACAAGCGGTATTACATGCAGCACAAGCTCCCATGCAGCTGGGGCTAGCAAGAAGTCCTGGGCAGTGTCCATAGGTCCCTGAAAAGAGCAGGGACACATCCCTTTGTACACAAGGGCTGTCCAGTCCCATAGGTTGTGAAGCAGGAGGAATAAAAAAAACAAACCTAACACACTCTTAGGTAGCAATTTCAAATCGCGAAAGTAAGTGATCTGGAAAATTTTAGAAGAGTTATTTCCTAACTAAGGAATCATTTTTTAAGTGAGAAAGGTTTCTGTTAACTCTAAAGCAAAGTAGCTTTGCATGTACAATTACTTTGCATAGCAGATATCTCTAGATATGGGTACGTTAGATATTACACTGATCAGTGGATAACTTACAAATCCCCAAAACTCCTGTGGTGACTGAGAAGAGATTATACGACACTTATGACTGTACTTCTAATTCTTTGTTTCTTTTTATATGGCAGATGGAATAACCTGTAACGGAGGAACAGCTCCAGCTTCAAAAACCTGCAGTATACTTTAGACCTATTTCCAATGCAATATGCAACACCCAAAATGAGAATGCCCATGCTTTTAAAAAAAAAAATTATCATGGCTTACAAATACGTTCCTGATTGGACTGTTTTGCTACTTTAATTAGGCTTACGACCAACCAGGGAAGGGCTAGATCTCGTTTGCCTTAATTGCATCTCTTCCTGATGGTGAGGAGCCCGTTCTGTCCTGTCCCTCTCTCCATTTAATGTACCCGATGTTGTCAGATGGCATGTGGCAAGTCAGAGCAATGTTTGGCCCAATAAGCCAGGTTGTATGACTGCAGAAAAAACATTTCTCCAGCACTGAAACATTTCAAACCCCAAAGATAACAGGGCCTGCTGAATTCATATCCTGCTCTGTACAACCCTACATGATTGATGTTCAGAGTAGACAAATTGAGGAACAGCTGAATTTACCATATCTAAGTCCACATCTTTGCAGATATCAAAAAGAAATCTATATGTAGGGATAACGTATGAAAACCTTTGAGCTGTTCTGAAAAGTTGCATTTCCGCGTAAATCTGAGGGACCCTCACAGTGACAATAATTCTGCATTCACTTCAGGACTTTAGGTAGGGTGCTGCTCTAAAGCCCGGAGCCATGCGTGCAAGATCGGGTAGCTGCAGAATCCGGTAGCTGCTATCTTCTCCAGCAGGAGCCATCCACACTGTGTGCTAACCGAGGCTTTGGCCCGTGACACGTGATTGTAAGAAGACAGCGTTCCGATTACTCATTGCAGCTCCAGTTACAATTACCCAAGCAACCTGAATCGTGGCATCTAACTTCATTCTGTTTTACCTTGTAATGCCAATGTTATTTAATGCAGTCCTTTTCTGATCGGTCCCAGCCCTCCTTCCTTTTCTCCTTCTGCTCTGAGATGTCTGGCTTTCTCATTCCCCGCCAAACTTCAAAGGACTGATGACTTCCACTCTTTTATTTCAGATAAAAGTTAGTTTTCAAGTTTATTAATGCAGCCATATTAGAACATTCAATTGCACTCTTACAGAGGCATCCTTCTGTGATCCTCCTGCCCTTCCTCCCTCTCTCTCTTTCTCTCTCTTTCTCTCTCTCAGTGCATGGTGTATCAGCCATGTAACAAGAGTTCAATTTGTGGGGATTTTATTCATCTTCTATTACTCCTGCTACCTTCAGTGCTTTTACCCTTCAGTAACTTATTTGCATTACAGAAGTACTGTAAGTAAAAGGAAAACTATAGCCATAGTGGTATCTGGTGCTCGTTTATCCAGGTCCCAGTGTACTAAGCAAGATATAATCCTCTATTGCTAGGCAGCCGTTACGTGAGCAGCAAGTTGTCCTTCAGGAAAATGCAGAAACCCGTCCACTTGCATGAAAGCTAAATATGAAGCTAGTAATTGCTTCACATTGTGTGTCTCAGCTTCATTAGTGACCATGTAGGATGCTTCCATAGCAGCACTTCCAGGATACGAAGCCAAACAAGTCATTGCTTTCAGCCAGCGAAACGCCATGGGTTTATCTTAGTGTGGCACGGCAAGAAGTGGGTTTTTAAGATCACCTCCAGCCACTGTACAGTGAAATGCCTGTTGCTGAGAAAAGCTCTCTGTGACTTCAAACATTTTCCTGGAAATAAAGAGCTAACTTCCCGTCCCGTGTGCTGGATGCTGCTGGTGTGGTGGGTGCTGTGGGTGGGTTTCTCGTGCTCAGGGGTGCGGGACCAGCACACGCAGCAGTGGCTGTGCTGGCAGGACCTGGGCTGGGAGGTGAAATTGCTGAGTGGGGAGGGCTGCGTCCCCTCCTGCTGCCCCCCTTCCACTCGTAGCACATTGGACGTCCCATGCAGAGCACACACGGCTCTGCTGCCCAAAGTCATTTCGTTGGACTGTCTCTGCACGTCTGTGCTGGCTCCCCAAGCCTTCTGCCTCCTGGGTGTTGTAGCCTTTCCCTCGGGCATGCCCCACCACCTGCTGTAGGGCTCCACGTTTTCTCACCAGCAGAAAAACAATTGGATTGGGTTCCTCCAACCCGTGTCCCAGCTGGCCCCTGGCTGACAGCCCCTCGTGCTGCTGTGGGAAGCCATGTGCAGCAACCAGCGGCAGCAAGAGAAACGGCAAGCCAAGGCCTTTCCCTCCCCTTTTGCCTTCCCCATCTCCCGTTTCCGATAGGGTGCGGTTTCTGGCTAACTGTTTTCCCAGCAGCTGAATCTCAGGGGGCCGCAGAGGTGGGCAGAGGTGGCATCCCTGCAGCAGTCACACACAGATTCCCGTCCTTCGCCCCTGGTACTGTGGGATGGGAGGGGACGGGCCCCTGCTCCTGCCTGCCTGGTGGCTCCTGCAGGGTGGGTGCTGGTGGCACGAAGAGGGACCGTCACCCACCCTGTGCCCACCTGTATGCACCGCCACAGCGGGCTCAGCAGGCTCCATAACACACAAGGACATGCAGGCTTTTCTGTCTTAAATTTCTTTATTTCAAACTACTAAAAATTACTATTAGTAAAGCATGTATATATTACAAGTAGCGATAAATTACCCCAAGTAAAGCGGGTGTATACTTATATTCAATTACTTATATGTATCCCTAAATATATATATTATTTCTAAATGATAGCATTATAGCACTCATCAGATTGCTCCCCGAAGTGGTGCAAATCGGTGCTAGACAGATTCTCACTGAGAAGATGGCCCATGCCACAGAGCCTGGAGCCAGCCAGCCACCCCCAGCTTTGGTCCAGCCCATCCAGGTCTCACATACAGAAGTACATGGTGGGGAGCTCTCAGAGAGAAGCTACATTTTGGATAGAAAGTGAGTCATTTTTGTATCATTAGAGAAATAAGGGGATGTAGGATACCACCATCTGGGCAGCCAACAGATGCTGCTAACTTCTATTTTTTGCCTGGCATACCCAATAGGTGGTGCTGTTTTTTATTTTCTCAGGCCACTTTCGACTTTCTCACACTGTTCTTTCTGTATTTCCAGCTACAGCAGTCAATAGCTGTTCCCATTTCCTACATTTTCAAGCTATTTTCCACTTCCCAGGTAAGTTTGCTGTACGAATTAAAGTTGTGTTTTTGCAGTGGAAAATTCCACTAACCTTGCACATTCAAAAGTGATTGCACAGTCGTAACAGCGGGATGTATGTTGAGCAGATAAGGGGACAGTGGAAGGTGTCACTGTCCCAAAATAAGGAGGATGGCTAGGAAAAACAAGACAGGCAGTTGCAGAATGAGCAAGAACAAGAAGCTACGAAATCGTGGACCCCTCCAGTTCCAAAAACAAAAGGAGAAATTAAAAGTTGGTCAAATAAAACTGTACATACAGGGCATAGTAATAAGTGTCGGGTAGGATGTGAACTTGTAGTACTCAGACAGTGAGGAAACGGGAGGGATCAAGCATTGGGTAACAGGGAATACAGGGCTATGATACACTTTCTGCTGTGTGCTTCTGCTTGCAGGACGCCCGCCATTGCAATCCTGAATAAAAATGCTACCTCACTGAGATCCTCCCCTGAGCCTGTGTTACTGGCTGCAGATTGTTTCTCACATTCGCCATCGTAGTTTCTTGTTTTCGCGCTTAGTGAGAGTGTCTCGGATGTGCCAGGCTCTCAGGGACGCAGCTGCACTTCGAGGATGCCAGCTGTGCTTCTCATGGCTGCTCCTGGCTCCGAGGCTAGCAGACATCTTCCCACCACATCCAGGTTGCTTTTGGGGCTGCTCCCATCGGCTGCAAGGGCCCAGGAGTGGCAGCTGGTGAGCAGAAACCCTTCCCTCCGGTGCAAGGGGAAGGAATGGGTCTCCCTCCCTCCCTGCAGGACAGCCTGTCCCTCCCTCCTGGTGCCTCACACATGCTGGGTGTTTGAGGGGAACTTTCCCATATTATGCAGGCAGGGCTGTGGAACCCATTTTTTTGCAGAATGGTAGTCACCACGTAGTCACTTTTCAAAAGGCTAGGACTGCTGTCCTTTCTGGTCAGCAATCCTTCACTAACAGGCGTTTCTCCATCTCGTGGCACTGCCACAACCACACCGCTTGCAATTTGCTTCCCACTCAAGGTGTGAGACAGGCGAGGTAACCAACTGCCCTGTTGAGTGCTGTAATCTAGTCCTGCTTTTGGAATATCCGCCTAGAGCCCGAGGGGGGAGTTTCAACTTTGAATCAGCTCTCAGCTCCAGTGGGAGAGCAGGATGGGACACTGCAAGACGTATTATAATGTTCAGAAGTGCTATTACTAGAGCTGTTTAGTATTGGCTTATTTAAAAAAAATTATCCCAGCATAAAATGTTTTACAAGAGGTTTGCTTGCCTGGCCCTGCAGCCAGGTTTTGAGGATTCCATTGGCATGGTGGCATTTCCACCTCCACCACATTCCGCCTCAAGGCAGCTCGAGCTGCAGAAATCCCGTGTGGTTCCTCCATCACATCCTCTATGCGCAGAGCTCCCACCCTGCTGCACGGTACAGGCTGGGACCTGGCTACGTTGTACTGTGTTTACTCACCAGGACGGACAGGCTCAGCTCTACGGGGGGCTACCAAGCTGACCCCAAAGTGGACAGAAACAGCACTGGCCCAAACATTGCAGTGGAAGACAAGGGATATGAGGATGGAAACTTCTCCCTCTCCTGCACCCTCCGCACTTAACCAGGCATGCGGTAGGAACCTGAGAGGCCACCAAAGTGAGAACACGTGAAGGTTGGGATGGTTAGTGTTCCGGAGAGAAGCAGGCCACCACGGCTGTTCCACAAACCAGGTCCAGTCCCAGCAACCCCCAGCTAAAAGCAATGCTGACCTCCATGGCCAGTCCTTACTGGAACAATGCAAGTATTTCAGCTTAAATACCACTGTAATCACATTCTGTTTAAGCACAGAGTTACAGCTGAATCCCCAGTGTTGCATTTTGGTGTTCTTTTCGGTAACCTTTATTTTACGTAATCACTACTTGACTGCTTAAAGCTTAGCATCACAAACATGTCTGAGCACCAGTGCTTTAAAAATAAAAATAAATAAATAAACAAACACCGAGAGTCTTCCAGCAATTCGCATCTTAGAGCTCCTGAAAATAAGCCTTTTGAAAGGATGTTGGCTTTTGGGTAGGGAAAACATCCTGTTATCTTGTGAGGTACCTGCAGAGTTCAAACATTTTAAAAACCTATTAATAAGTCAGCACTAATTCCTCAGATTTCCAAAAGGCTCAACAAATTAGTGAAATTTGACAGCAACTGTGCAATACAGGAATTGCACAATTATCCACATTGGTAACAAAGCTGAAAAAAGATCACAGCAACACTCCGGCCTATCCGATTAATACAAATTACAGGCAGCAAGTACAATGCCAGCCTTTTCCACAGGCTCAAACATATTTTAAATTCAATTGATGTCCTGATCACAAACATTCCCTATGTGCAATAGGTGTGGAGACCAGCTGTGATGCCAGAGGAATACAAGGGAGTGTTCTGTCAGCAGCAGCAATGGTCAACTTGTGATCAACGTCTCCTTCGACATTGTGCAAGTACTTCTGTTGCTTTTCAGTGCAATTCAGTCAAAAAATACTAACCGAAGTGTTGTAAGTATTTTATTGATAGAATAACATACAGAGTCCATCAACCACTACACAGTTCAGAGCCTAGCCATGTATTTAGGCGCGAAATTAAGATCCGATCTTATGTTCATTTCAAAATGGAATCTTCACTCGCTAGAAGGGAAGAAAAAACAAACATAATTAGGACTACTCGTCACTCCCATGCAGTACTGAAATTTGCAAAGCATTAGCAGGATCAAAGGCTGCCCTTAATTATGCCATTTCTTCCTAGCTGGCTTTTGTAATTCACACTTCTGCTTATTCAACAGAAGTGCATTTCTTTCCTCTAGGGTAAAGACACTTTTTGGTCTTACTGGTTGGTAAATGACAGTTTCTGCCACTTCAAATAAGCCAAGAAAGAGTTATCATTATAGATACTGACACTTATCCATTTTTAAAAAACAATCTTCAACTACTGAAAAGAATCAAGTTAAACAATTGCTTTTCATACTGGAGAACCATGCCAAATTGCTGCTGAGAAAGCAGACAGGCAATTACAGGACATTTAAATAGATTAACCATCCTAAGGACATCATCACAGAATTCAGTAAATTCAGTAGCAATCCTGTGGTACAGCATCTGTCCCTCAAAATGCAAAAAGCTCCAGCTAAACTAGAAAACATTTTAAAAAATAATTTAAATAGTTCAATGAAAGCTACATATTTAAGATGGTAGAGCTGTGCAAAATAGCTATGCCTCCATTACAGAATACTATTCAGCAACTTGAGTATTTGATTTTATGTATGTGTAGTTTGTTTGTGATTAGTTTTAATGGGCTTTATTCAGCATTAGCCTCATTCAAGACAACACAAATGCCAGTATTACCTAGAGAAAAAGTAACTAAGCATGTAACTACACCAAAAACCGCCAGGGTTATTAACCAGTAATCTCCAAGTCTTTCGCTTTTTCCCTTTATCAGACTTAGGAACACATTCTACACTAATGATATTGGAAAAGCATAGAAGACCCAAGAAATACTGATAAGGAAGAGGGAAAGCATGCTGCAGCAGGAATACTGTATAGTAGAAAGGAATGAGGTATAGAAGCAGCACTAATCCCAGCAGACCACCTTCATCGTATTCTTTTCATGAGACGCCACAAATGAAGCTGACCTCTAACACTATGCTAGCAACTGCATTTCAAAGTGAGTTGCAGTCACAAGCAGGTGTGTAAGACATCTGTTTTTGACCATCAGGTGTCTTTGTGAGAGCTGTGTTGCATGGATAAACTGGGACACAGGTTTACTGCATCCAGCTGAAAAGAGGTAGCTGAGTACAGTTAACATGCAACTCCAGTTATTCCTTCCAGAATAAGCAACATCTTTCAGCCGTTTGTTTCCTCAGTGGAAATTCAGATCGCTATCTAACCTAGCCTAAGTTCTGCTAGGCTACAACAGTGCTTTGACCTGTTTCTCTACACACACGGACATCCTGAAGAGTTTGGGGAACAACAGCACCAGCCAGCCTTCAGAGCCCTGGCCACCGGTCAGTGGATGCACAGGGCCTGCAGCCCGTGGCTTGGTGTCTCTGACAAACACGGAGCAGCGGCGGGACTCCGGTAATTTGCACAGTTACCTTCTGCAAGCTCTTTTGCGATCCGCTCAAGCTCTTCACGCTTCTTCTTCTCCTCGGCCTCTATTCTCCTCTCCTCCTCAGCGATAGGCTTTAGGTAGTCTGCCGTTAACACAGTTGGTTAAAGACACGGTGCCTAACGCTCGGGGAGGAAAGCTGCGCACCTGCTAGCTCGCTCAAACCGGGATAAAAACACAAAACAACGAGGCGAGGAGAGGCGCAGCCACACAGACCCGCACCGCCCGGCGCTCCATGGGGCCGGCGGGAAATGGCGCCCGGGCGGCGGCCTCAAGGTGCCCTTGCGGGGCGGGAGGGAGGCAGGGAAGCAAGGACGAGCCCGGGGTCGCTGCGGGGCCCCCCGTGCGGCACTCACCGTATCGCTTCTTGCCGTAGATCATCCCCATCAGCAGGGCCGAGTACCGGGTGAACTGCGGGGAGCAAGAGACAAGGGCGCGCCCTTCGCTCAGACCCCGCCGCCCTGCCCGGCAAGGCCCGACCCTGCCCGGCCCGGCCCCGCACCGCGCCTCCCCTCGGGGCGAGATGGCGGCAGCAGCCGCCGCGGCCTCACCTTGATGAGGGGCGAGACCTGCACCGGGGGGATCATCCTGGCGGCTCGGCGAGGACAGGGCGGCGGAAGGGAAGCAGGACGGCGGCGGAAGAAGGCGGGCGGTGGCGGCTGGGGGGCGGTGGAAGGAAGGCGGGGAAGCACCGCCCGCCCGCTCCGTCCCGTCCCGTCCCGCCCCGGCTCCTCCTCAGGGCGGACGGGGAGGTGACGGATTCCTCATGGCTTCTCCTTGGGGGCAGACGTGGCGCCATCCCCGCCAGGCGTTTCCAACCCCAGCAGAAGGGCTCTCAGCAGCTCGGGGCTGCCGCCGAGGAGGAGCGGAAGGCTGCCGCACCGCCGGCTGGAAATGGCGCCTGCCGTCACCCACAGGAGAAGAGAAAGAGGAGCACGTTGCACTGTGTAGTTACCTGCAGTAAAATCTCAAGTTATAAGAGTTGGAGGAGATCTGTGCATCTCTCACCACTAAAAAAGCGTTTCCCTCTCTGTCCTGTTCGGTAGTAGCAAACAGATGGGGTCAGTTACCAGACACTGTCCTAACCCCATGTTTACCAAACAGGGGTCTGCAAGCCAAATTCCTACAGTGAATTAAAGCTTTGGAAAGGGACTCTTCACTCAGATAGATAATGATAAAACAAGGGGGAATGGTCTTAAACTAAGGATAGCTCTAGATTAGACATTAGCAAGAAATTCCTCACTGTAAGGGCGGTGAGGCACTGGCACAGGCTGCCCAGAGAAGCTGTGGATGCCCCATCCCTGGAGGTGCTCAAGGCCAGGCTGGATGGGGCTTTGGGCAACCTGGTCTGGTGGGAGGTGTCCCTGCCCATGGCAGGGGGGTTGGAGTTGGATGATCTTTAAGGTTCCTTCCAACTCGAGCCATTCTATGATGACAATGCTGCCTGAAAGTTGCTGTTAGCATCTTCTAATGACTTGAATGGATTCATCTTCAACAAGAATTCATTAAGGCCAACCTGCCTGAGCAAAATAAACTATCATCATCTTGGAATCACAATTTTATGAATGGAGAGAATGGACTTTTCAAATACCCTTCCATGCATTACCATGTTGTCCTATTCAGCTTCAGAGGTAGTTTTTCTTGAGTGGCAGTACCAGTACCACAGGCAACAATTCCAATGCCATTAGAACAAAAGTTTTACTGCAACTTTCATTCTTTCTTCACATTCATATTTTATTTAAGCTATTGTTGGGACAAAGAAGGTAACCAAAATGCTAGACTTAGGAAAAGTGTCACCAGCAGTTGAAGGGAGGTGACTGGTAAGAGCATGTCTAGAGTGTTGTGCTCAGTTGCTGCAACCTCCATATGCAAGAGACAAGGACATTCCAAATCAAGTGCAGCAAAGTGCCATGAAGACAACGGAGACTGGAGCATCTCTCATGCAAGAACAGACAGAGAGCTGGGCCTGTTCAGCCCACAGGAGAAGGCTCAGGAGAAATCTTAACAATGTTTAAGAATATCTGATGGGGAGGAGTAAAGACTGGGCCAGTCCCTTCCTAGTTGTGCCCAGTGACAGAATGAAATGCGATGGGCACAAACTGAAATACAGGAAGTTACTTTAAAATGGAACAACAACAAAACCACCGCTTTTTTACTCTAAGCGTATTAAACATTCAAACACGTTGACCAGAAACGTTGTGGAGTCTGTGTGTGTACATACTCAAAGTCTGAATGGACACAGCCCTGAGCAACCTGCTCTAGCCAACCCTAACTTGGCAAGCAGGGTTGGACTAGACAGTCTCTGGCTGTCCCTTTCAACCTCGTCCATTCTGTGATTCTTATAATGATTATTATAATCACTGTAAATGTGTCACTTTAACTTTTCTAGAGGCAAAAAACCTGTGGTCATTAGTAATCCTGTAGAGAATAATTTGTTA
Organism: Cygnus atratus; assembly: GCF_013377495.2. Lineage (NCBI taxonomy): Eukaryota > Metazoa > Chordata > Aves > Anseriformes > Anatidae > Cygnus > Cygnus atratus. The sequence continues at coordinate 53,727,734 of NC_066396.1, forward strand.
AACTTAGATTTGGAAATGTTATTTCTACCTGAGAATATTGTAATTCAAAGCAATGCTTTGTTCCAAAATGCATTTTGTTTCTTCAACTTACAAAAAATGTCAGTCAGAATGATTTTGAACCAACTCTGTTTATATGAAAACTCAGGTCAAGTTTGCCTTCAAATTTAGGTTCTGAGACATTATTAAATTTGGTTTAAATACTACTACCCTGACTACAAGAAAAAAAAGTTCTTTCTGCAGAAGAAATCATTTATTTCCAAGTGGGGAAAAAAAAAAGAGGAAAAATTTAGTCAATACAGTCACTTTTATTTATTCACTGCAATTCACTGCTCTTCAAAGCATCCCTGTAAATGCTGGAATGAAACTCTGTGGTCAGATTCAGTTGCAGGTCTCGTTTTCTTCAAGTACCAACAAAAAAAGAATAAACCTTTCTTTCCATCCTATTAAAAGTTTTGGTGTCTTTCCATGCTGCCTTTACGATCTGACTAACTAAACTACCTATCACAGAGCATGCAGTTGTTTTGTTTTTTTTTTTTACATCCAACAAACTTCTCTGAGCTGAACCCCAGAACCTAAAGTATTCCAGAGCTCACTCACACATATCTGATAAAAAACTTGATGTTAATATATATACTTACTATGACAAAAGACTGTAAGATAAAAATTTGCAACAAGATGACCGAACTGCGAAAGCAGAAATAAAGGGCTGGAAGCTTTGCTGTTTTTCAAACTGATTGAAATTTATTACAAATACAGATATTCACTGCTTACGTGCTGACTGCATAGTTGAAACAAAAACATAGAACCCAGAGTGCTTTTATTAGTTATTAGAATGAAAGAGCAACATGTAACACATCACAGAATCCTACTGTAAATCATTTATCCTAAACCAGGTATAAAACTCCTTGCATATCTGAAGATACTTTTTCACAAGAATTACACAATACTAAGGATTAGATGTCAGTACAAGGTGCTTCAAACCAAAAGTACAAGTGCTTTCAGACTGATCTGAACTGAAACTAGATATCTGAATTTGTTCTTACTAACCATTGCTCCAAGCATTATCTGCCAGAGCACTTTGGTTTTGTTTTATTGTTTTTTCTTGTTGTTGTTTGTTTTGTGGTGCTTTTTTTTTGAACACCAAAATCCCCCAAATGCTTTTAAACAAAGCATTAAAGATGTTAGGCACTAAGTTCAAGATACAAATGAATGCCTCTGCCAAAAAGAAATGTAAGGACTTCCAAAGTTACCTCTAGTCCCACAGCTCTTGAGATTTCTTCCCTGGGATATATCAAAACTAGTTCATGTAGTCACACGGATCCTCATTTCTGAAATACATCCTTTTGAAAAAGAACAAGTATGACTTGTGTTCAGGCAGCCTGGGAGAAGGCATATGGGTCTCGATTGCAACTTCTATCTAAACTTATGCTCAGAGTCATTCAAAAACAGGTAGTTTTCAAAATGCTACCACAAGTTTGTGGCTAACACAGAAGAGGCATTGTAACCATAAAAAAATAAAAATAAAATAAAAAGGGAGACCACCAATCTGTATATACAAATGTTCTACAGTGATTCACCATCCAGAAAACCAGGTCTCCATTATGTCTTCCAAACCTCACTCCCTATCTTGTAGCAGCATAACCAGCTTCTACACCTGTGTTTGGTTGCCACAATGACTACCACATGTCTGAAAAAAGACATTTTGCTGGGTATCTGTGTATTTCGTCATCGATCATCACTGCAGTTGTACTTCAAGCAGCATTTATTTCCGAAAGGGTAATTGTCAAGGCAGGGGAACATGCTTTCTGTCTCCCCTACATAGCTCCTTCTCCCCCACCTCCTTATTTTTCTCAATTACTGGTTTTGCAGAGTCTCAAGCATGACCAGCTACAGCTAAAGTATGACCCAGTTATGGCAAACACAGGCTTTAATTTAGATCAATACAGATTACACATCAAGACAATGTGAGTTAGAAGAATTGTAATTAATGTTGCAACTTCACATGCACTGCATGGAAATTTAGGACAGTGTATCAGTAGGAGACAAACATGCCTCCTCCTCTTCTAACAATACAACCTTCCGCCTGGAGAGAGACATCACAGACTTTATGAGAGTTAAGGAAATTCTAACAAAAATGCGCAAGGCAAGAAAAGCAAATGGGATTACAATCTGCATAAGATGGAAAATTTCTGTGCTAAATTCACTTAACAAGCATGTTAGAAAGAAGGCCCCTAGGCTTACACAAGGGTAGAGAGCCAGCTTGGCAAACATGAAGGCATGCTCCTTGCCACCGTATCTAGCAAAAGGATGCAATGTTTCCCTTTCATGCAGGAGGGCTGTAGTCCATATTGCAAACTGAAATATGCTGGCGAAGAAAGTAATAACACAGCTGACCTGAATGGCTTCTATTTCGTTGTGAGACTTCTCTGCAAATTCACTGGTCAGCTGGTAAGCCAGTGGAAGCCCGCCAATGAATGCCAATGAAAGTATATTAAGCAGTCCCATTAATCGGGTAGCTTTTGTTACATATAGGAAAAGTGAGTGATGGACAAACCACAGGAGACCAATTGTTACAAATGAGCCAAAGTAGGCAAGATAGTTTGGCCCATATTCACTTAAAGCTTCAAGAAGGCTTCCATGAAACTTCTCTCTCACTTCTCTTGGATCAGGGACATTGTCTTCACTGTGGAGAGAAAACTTACTTTACTTTGCATGTTAGTTTTATAAAAGCACACCTGGAGCAACAATTAAGTATTTTGTTCTAATCTGGGCATGCAGGAAAGAACAGGCATCCACTCTGTAGTTCTCTAATTTGTACCTCAAACGAAGCATTTCAAATAAAAGTTCAAGAATTAAATTAAATCTGAAAGGAAACACAAAAGTAAATTGGCTTTCCTTTAGGTTAATGTAATAAAGCTGCCACAGGGACTAAACAGCTTTTGTTGGTAAAAGCCTTTTATCTGAAAACACATCCAAACATAAAGGAAACTTTGTCCTTCAAGACTCTCCAACCCAATATACATTAAACAGACTAATAATCACTACTTCTGAAACGTGGGAGCTAAAAATATCTTCCGTTTGTGTTCTGTAACTTTCCAGAAAAATCACACTTGAGGTAACCACTGCAGGCTTTAGAAGTAAAAGACTATGTTTGGTTAGTTTTATTTCCTCAAATATTACATATAGACATGAATTGGCATTATAGTTAACACAAATTGTCAGAGGCAACACAAAACCTTACCATATATCCAAAATGAGCAGGGTTGCTACAATGGCATAGACTCCATCGCTGAATGCTTCTACCCGTTCCTTACTCAGAGGCTCACTAAGATAAAAACTAAAGGTTTCTAAGCTATGGTGTTCCTCTTCTTCATTTCTCTGACCTGGAAAACAAACCTGGATGTATACTAATGAAAGACAAAAATCAGACAGTACAAAGCAAGGTAGTTAAAGCATTAAAAAACAAAAACAACAACAAGAATAACAACAAAAAACCTACTGTGATCTCCCTTTTTCTTTCTCCCCACCCCTCAAAATCCTTCCGTAGAAAGAAGGGTGCTGTTCATCCACACGTCACTCATTCCACTTTTTTTCTGCAGCTGTGGCTCTCCCTGAAGTTCATGTTGCTTTCATACAGGACAAGCACATCAGAGACAAAAAAAAAAAAAAACCCTGTCCTTTAAACCTATGGCAGACCATTTCCACCAAATGAATAGGGAACCAAAGCTTTAATTGAACAAGATATTTGAGATAAACAAATCAGATGCTGTGCCAGAAGGGCACAGGAAGGCTTCTCCAGGAAGCCCTAATAACTGTAGGTCCCCAAAGACACTGTGAAGAACTTATACTGCATGGGAAGAAAAACCTCACTGCAGAATCAAGGCTGCACTGGCACATGAAATCACCTGCTTTAAAATAAATCCAGCCTTTCGCCAAAAGATGGGGCTCTGGAGCTTTTAAAGAAAACGTCAAACTCATCCCTAGAGACTGAGCTTTGAATTGCCCAGCTAGCCAAGCTGCACCACCTCAGGAGTATAGATTTGGTGAAGAAAAATCCTGCAGTTTCCAGAATTAAAGAGAGAAACTCAATTAAAAAACAAGTGTAAACACATCTCAATCAATATAGCAGTAAATTATGTTAGCCATCTGACAGGGTTAGACAAAGACAGCCTTGACCTGGCTGTGAACAGCGGTGTCCCCGTTGCAGCAGGCACAGCAAAATATCTCTGTCCATTTGTTCTCTGGATCTGAGACTCTGGCTTCAGCTGTTTCAAAGCATTTCTACCTGCCTAATCCTGCTCCTGCACGGTAGAGTCAAAAATAAATTACCATTCATAGCAAACAAAGATGGACTTGTCCTGTGCTAAAATGAAGCAGCAGAGGCACAAAGGTGTTACTCTGCTGACTCACCTCTGCAGTGCTTATTCCAAAGACATACATCTGTTTTGTATTTTTCTGGTCAGTTAATATTACTCTCAAAGGGGGACAGTTCCCCTTTTGGCTAAATAGCTTGCATGGTAACACCTCCTCTTTTATTTTGGCACCGGCAACATCTTTCCTCAGTGGAGTCTCAGTAGAGCTGAATTAACACAACTGGCTGTAGGCATGGTTATGCAATGGTTAGCGTTGACAGAAAGGGGGCAGAAGGAACCTCAGCAAGGAGCTTGAGGGAAGGCAGCATGGATTTAGGCTGTCTTTAGCCATGTGCGAATTTAAACATTTAGGCCACAGCAGTTAGATTAGTAAGGCATAACGCACTGAACAGTTACTTACACTAGATGTGTTTCAATTATATATCTGCTTGTTACAGACTCTCAAACATGCTGTTGATTGCCAGTTTGAGAAAGTGGGACCATACAGCACTGCTGGGAAATGATACAGGTATAGAGCTTGCTTTCTATATGCTCCTTTTTTAGAAGGGAAGAGGGATGGCCTGCAGCCATCACTCAGCAAAAAAACAGAGAGGTTTTGCTTTCAGAAAAAAAACTTTGTAATGTATACCTTACATATATCTATTAGTAAATTAAAGGGAAAGCATGGAGCTATGGAGAAACTGGAAGCAAAGCAGTAAAACACCAAATCACTGTATTCCACGAGTGAAATTGGAAGTAGAATTAAAATTACTTCATTCCATGCTATTTGGATAACATGTTGACAACCTAATAACACATCTGAACATAATCCCTAGAAATGCTCTTACTCACCCAAAATCTTGGTTTTGCACCACGTAATGAATCGAGAGAGATGTGGAAAAATGATTACAAGCCCAAGAAGTACGTAAGACTATGGAGAGAAAAATAAACAGAGTTTAAATTTAGTTATCAAAATGTAAATTTCTTTCTAAGTTTAATACTAAACTATTATTCTCAACCTTTAGGTATAATCACATTGAGGAAAAAAAAAGTCTTGATTTTATGACATGGAAATGACTCACCAGAAATCAACATGCACCTCTTGAATATTACATGTGCAGCCTAATGCTTTTTTATCACTAGTTTAGTTTTGATAGCTAGTTTAGTACCAGCTATGAGTACTAAGTTGAAACAGGAATGGGAATAATCCTGCTAACAAATGCAGTAAGGATTTCTCAGGAGGTTGGAGAACCATCACATGTTTCTAGTATTATCTGTCACTTGCCACTCAACCTGAAAAGTCAAGTTTGCCAGCTAAAACTCCTAAGCACCCCTGCATTGTGCTGGCAAGTTATTTGGATAACAATGTAATAACGTGATCAGGAAATGGCTGTAGACAACAAAACTGGAAAACAAACAAACAAAAAAGCACAAAAATACTTTCTTTGGTTGAATCACATTTGTAATTCCAGCAGGCTGCACAAAAAGATGTATTGAAATAAGGTGATGGAGGGTGCAGGCAGGGAAGAGGTATAAAGGTTTCTTAAGCTAAGGCAAAGAAACAGCTGTGAGGGATACTCTCAAGGGCAGAGCTCTTTGCAGATTTTGACCAGTATTCTGTAAAAACTTCATAAAATTGTTTGAATCTCTGCTGGTTCCTTTATGTCTTTGATGAAGGCAGAAGCTCTGTTAAGCATCTCTGTGAAGAGTCATTATTACAAAAACACCCCATCTCTCTCAAATTTGAATACATCTATCTCAACAAGTTCCCTAAAAAAAAGAGCATGATTTAAGTGTCTGTGTCCTGAACTTTACACGCTTTTTGAAGTGTGTAACTGTCTCTGTACTGCTTCTGTCCAAAAGACAGCTCAGTGGGTCATAAGAGGTTCACAGACTGCACAAGTCTAAACACAAGAGCAACCTGGAGATTAATCTGACTGATGTTAATTAAAAAAAATAAAAATACTAGTGAACAAGAGAGGGAGAAAGAAATAACAGGGAAGACTGAGATTAGGAGAATATTTTGTTAAAATTGGTTATTTTCATGCTTGGACTCACAATTGTCCCTTTTATCAATAGTAACCCAATATCTCCCAAATTTTGTGGTTAAAACACTGATTAATTTCCATGGTTATTAATATGTAGATGCAACCTTACCACTTCATAAAGCTGGCCGAGGCTGCTGTAAGAGCAGGCTTTAGTGAAAAACATTTGTTTTGAGATGCAGGTTGGCTAACTGGTCTATTTATTCAATTTGTTCTTACACCTTGTGAGTGCAGCAGTTATATTCACCTATCTTCAGTTGTGCAATGTGATATTTATTTCATGTAACCTTTCACATTATCTCACTGACATATGATAAGGAAGATGCTAAGTTACAGTTTAGAAGACCTGCTTCTCAAGAGTAATTAAGGGAATCATTATGAAAACCAAGCCTAAGCAAGTAAAGCAAATACTGTAGCAGAATATTCTTTGAAAACCTATGCAAAACTCACAGATCAAACTACAGATTGGCCTGTATGAATTGAAAACATCCAACACAAAATAGCAACCATGATTACATCACCACAGAGCCAGCAACTGAGAAAGTCTGCACATTTAACATGGACACCATTATTTTAACACACAGACACAAACACAGATAATACAAACTGCTGTACCCAGGTACTCTGTTAACTGGGAGAACTTACCAAAGGAATAAAGAAAAAGGAAAAGATGGCTGCTAAAAAACATAAAATTGGTCCTCTTAGGATAATCTTCAAGATATGATGTTTATAGAAATTCTGATTTTCAGACACTTGTATCTGTTGATTCAGTAAGTGTGGGTGATAGAATCCATACACTACCATCACAGCCTGCAAGGAAAAGAGCATTAGTGAAGGCAATACACACAAGTACACGCAGCATTTCAGCTATATAACTGCAAAACTATAAATCAACAAATTCCAGAACACATTCAACCTTATTTTTCACTCCCACATGGAGGACCTGTCTTAGAAACTCTGAGATTTCACACTTTTCTGTGTATCAGGATTTTAGTTTCCACTGCAGAGGTTGACATGACCATGGATCTTACATGAAGAAGGCAGGCCTCCACAACAAGGAACAGAAAGTGACAAGGCACTGTTCCAGGCAAAAAACAGTGCCATGCTAAGTACTTAGTCCTGAGTCAGAAAGCCTCTCTGTTCACGCAGCCATTACCGTGTGGCTCAATGGGAACTTCAGCAGGAAAGGTCAACTACTATTTCGTCAATGTGTTTTTAAAGAGAGGGAAGAAATTCTGTGGACTTTGAGATCAGCTGATTTAGTTGCATATATCAGTTTCACAGGACAGTGGCAATCATCTCATTAACAGGTGTTTTCTTATGGCAAGCTTTGAAAAATACTGCTGTACAAAAGAAAAAGACACTTAGCAATTTATATCCACAGTTAGTAAACCTTGTTTTAGTTCAACCCAATAGAATCTAGCCTCTAAAAGTGAAAATGTAAGGGGATAGCTGTAATACCTGTATAAGGCCAATGACAACAGCACAGACGCTGAATAGGAAAATTCCAAAAGGTACTTCTGGAAAGGAGGCCATTAAGGAAAACTAGAAAAAATGCAACCAGATCAAACATGTAGTTAGGAAGCAATGTAGGAATAACAACAGAGAAAAGGGAGTATTCTTCATTCAATACTGAAACTTTAAAACATAAATAACACTTGGCTTTTTGATATAATTCCACTAAAAGCAGCTTCTAGCCACAAACACATGCAAGCATCCCAACAGCGGGTATCTGGACAGATGGCTTTGCTCATATGCTGATACTGCTAAAATTCAACCCCTCTAATGCTATGTCTTCTTAATAACTACAGGCTGATTTGCAGCTGAGCATAAAGTTTAACATTTTCAGTAGACAAGATGTTCATAACTGAATATTCTTGATATTAGGATACCTTTCTGAATTTAATTTCTCTACCTCCATGGCTGTCTGTTGTATTAATTTCTGCAGCTTCATTAGGTGAGACAAAAAAAGAAAAAAAAAAAGTAGGGTGTAACAGTGTGTGTTAGGGTAACACAGCTAACTTTCCAAAAATTATTTCCACTTGAAGGCAAGGAAGAAGTATCTGCTCTTGCTGACAAAGGCCCTTTTGCTGACCACAACTTTATTCTTTGCAGGTTAATACATAACACAGATATATCTATGGAGAAACAGGTACCTGTCCTATAAATCTGTTCTAAACATACAATAAAAGTCAAGAAACATTTTAAGCAACTGTTTTGTTCTGCTAATTATGGTGGTCAATTCTTGCTGGATCTAAAGGTTATCTGTCCAGAAATTGCATAGAACATCAAATCTGCAGATTTAAAAGGTAGATAATTGTTTGCTAGAACCACCACTGCTGAATGAGCCACAAGTTATACCAAAAACTCTCTGAAGGTTACAAGAGTAAAATATTCTGCTATCTAAAGAGGAGTTTGAAATACAGGTTTAGTTCCCTTAAAAATTCAAAATTCTCATCGGTGAACTTTGATATTCAATTCATCTGCTTCTTTTAAATAAAACCTGGGAAACTATGGCTTTCCGTGATTATAATTTATCTTCCACATTACCCATTTTCTGCCAGGCCTACATACGACATGCAGGAGATGAAGAATTTTCAGAAAATTCTTCAAGATTTTTTCTGATGAATTTTAAGAAACTAAGGATTAATGCACTAATTATAAAATTAACTACTAGAACGGATTCAGGGTTTACACTATAATAATACTCTCCTGGCTTTCTCAATACTTTGGTATAATCTCTCCAAATAAAGAAAAAAAATGTAATATAAACATATGTCACGTTTTAGAAAAGTACTTACAGTGTATGGCAAGAAAGTTATGATCATCATACAAGCCTAAAGAAAAGAAAAAAAGTGTACTGAAACACTCGGTGAACTACAAGCAAGCAAAACGATCATTTAAGATGTAGCCAGAGAACGTAACATGAACAGCTCAAATGCAAGTGTTGCATCTTGAAAAAAAAAAAAAAACATTTCTGAAGTTGCTGAGCTATGACTGAAACATACAGCCAGTTCTGTACACACCTTCAAGGTTTGCTATCCAAACTGTACATACTTATTTTAGAAAATACTACAGTTTTGTTAACAGTACCACAAATAAAAGCTTTTCTTATGGCTCCTAACAGACTTCTCACTTGACTAGCAATGCCAAAAATACCACACATCCTGAGGAGGTGCTTCTGATTTCCCTTGTCAAAACCATTAATTTCTGATCATAAATTTTTCAAATATTAGCTAAGGAAAAACAAACAAACAAACCTAAAGCAAGCAGAAATGATGATCAGAGGGCTGGAGCACCTCTCCTATGAAGAAAGGCTGAGGGAGCTGGGGCTGTCCAGCCTGGAGAAGAGAAGGCTCCGGGGAGACCTCATTGTGGCCTTTCAGTACCTAAAGGGGTCTTATAAAAAGGATGGAGAGGAAATCTACTCACGTAGATAATGATAGGACAAGGGGCAATGGTCTTAAAACTAAGAGGATAGATTTAGATTAGACATTAGGAAGAAATTCTTCACTATAAGGGTAGTAAGTCTGGCACAGGTTGCCCAGAGAAGCTGAGGATGCCCCATCCCTGGAGGTGTTCGAGGCCAGGCTGGATGGGGCCTTGGCCAACCTGATCTAGTGGATGGCATCCCTGCCTATAGCAGGGTGCTGGAGTTGGATGATCTTTAAGGTCTCCTCCAATCCAAGCCATTCTATGATTCTATGAAACGCATTGCTTTGAAAGCTAAATTAGAGAAGAATTATATGCCGTAAACAATTCTTCTTACTTAAATTCCTGTAGCGTTCTTACAGAATTTAAACTCAGTACTTTTTAGTCACAAAAGTTAAATGAACTGTGTAATTGTGCATTGTTAAGAGAACCGAATTTTAAGCAATATAGTAAAAATACAAAGGTCTAGCTGAAAGCAAAAATACAGTCTCCATTGCAGCATCTCGTTACAAATAACTGTAACCAAGATATCACAAGGTGGCTGATTAAAAAATACACACCCAAATAAATGAAGAATTTTTAACAGATAAGATTTAGTAAAGAGTAAATCTCAAAACACTGCATCAAAGACTGGTCTCTCAGATACAGTTTTTTTAAGATTGTGTTTCAAATAAGCTTCACAATGAATTTCTGGGTAACTTAAACAGAGAAATGGCTGAAACTATAACTGCAACTCAAACCCACAGCTATGATTTTTGCCACAACAGACACAGAATTTCATTTTCTCAAGTCTGGAGGAAAAAAGCCACACAGACCAGCAAAGTCAAAATCTTTCTGCCTAGGTGCCTCTTCAGTTCCCTCAGATGAACTTCCACCTAACCTGGTGCAGATCTTCTTTTGGTTTACAATGCAAGTGCAACATGTGCAAGTTAAAAGCAAATTAGTTATCAAACACGTGCTTTGGCAAAGAGGAATTAAAGCTCTCTGTACCTTCTTGGCTTTGAAATTTGGTGGAATTCATTTAAATCAGAAACATTCTGTCATGTGCATGCAGTCTAAAGAAAAAGTGACCTATACTTGGTAGTTAACCACCAAGTACGTTGGGTAAGACTCACCAGATTTAGAAGAGCAAGGACGTCGTCTATAAGTTCTATCACCTGAAACAACCTGTCAAGGCAAGTTAAGATACCATGAACAAGCCAGCTCCCAAAACATGTTACAACATTGCATATAAATTATACATTTGTTGTATTATAGGGGAACCTGATGTCCTTTGCTTCAGAATTTATGCAAGCAGTCCAAATGCTACCAAACCAAGTGCTACCAAAACATTAACTCAAACATGGAAGTCACTTGTTAGAAAAAAAATTGAAAAGGTAGATATGAACAGTCAAGTTCAGTCTCGGAAAAGTTAAGAACCCCATTTCTATTTGACGGACAAGTGGCATAAGATGTATCAAACGGGCTTATTATCTTTATTACTATTTTTTTTTGGCTCTATCCTTCCTCTGCACTTGTAATTGTATCTTTACTGTGAGGTAAATTTAACTGTTGTTAAGAGCCAATTCATGTGTGAAAAAGTAATCAAGATGGCAATTCTGACACATCAAGTAAGACACCAAAATCCTAACAATGCAGAGAACTACAAATGGATATCACACCTTGGAAAATGGAAGATAGCAGGTAATTACAGGTTGCGCCTCTGACAGAATAGGATCAATCCACTTACTTAAAAGAAAAAAAGTGGTAATAGTTGTTAACGTGATAAATCAAAAAAGCTCTGCCATGATTCTTTAAAGCGTCCCACCCTTGGAAGTGTTCAAGGCCAGGCTGGATGGGGCTTTGAGCAACCTGGTCCAGTGGGAGCTGTCCCTGCCCATGGAAGGGGGGAGGAACTAGATGATCTTTAAGGTCCTTTCCAACCCAAACCATTCTATGACCCTATGATTCCAGTATTGTAGAGAGTAAACTGCAGAGTTGCCTTGATTTTTAGCTTAACTGAGAGGATTTTAGCAATACCATAGAGGTAAGATATATCCGTGCCATGTTTCCTTTAACACTATACTATCTATTCACAGCTTTCTGACATATGCTGACTTAGAAATTAATAATGCTCAATTATACTTTGTTTTCCTTAAGTTTTAAGAGGCTGTCGCTTTACCCAGAAACAAGTACACCAAAGACCAACTGCCACATTTCAGCTCACCTGTTAACACTGCAAGCTGTTCACTAGAGCTAAGTATATCAAGTTCAAAAAACAAAATGTTGCTTTGGGTTATAGCTGTTTGCTGTTTAATTATTGTAAATACTTGGAAGTATTACCAAGAATCTGGGCTATTAGGAAAAAAAATGACAAATTAGAACTGCCTCCATACAACTGAGCTCTAAAGAAAGCAAAGTAATTTTAGTTTTTAGTGACTTCATTAGAACACAATCCAAACTGGCTTTAAATGAATGTATTTGGAAAGACGACCAGCTTACCTTGTTCTTAAGAACAGAAACCCTCAGAATACTACAGCAGAAGAAAAAAAATGCTTGCTGCTCTACCCCCACAAAATGCCTGCACATCAATTTCTTTTTGACTACTAAGGTACGGGTAAGTGGCAAAGTGGCAGTGTCCACAGCTCTGAAAAATGCAGCACCTGCAACATCACAACTAGTTCTGCAAGAAGCACTGCTGAGGACTGAAAAAGACAAGTTTTAGGCCAGCAGTCCTATCTGGATTCCTCTATTTGTGCACCACACAACTTAAAATGTCACGCTTTTTCAGCATGCTTTTAAGTTTAATTCCATCAAGAATATTAAGTGAAATGAACAGTAACTCTGAATTTGAAGACATATAATGCTTGGCTTTTTTTGTATCACAGTTTCTATAGCGTAGAAATACATTAAGTCACTGATTAGGATAGCACTTCTTACAGTGCGTTTTTATAATTACTATCCAAAAACAGAAAATCCAGAAATATATCAGCAACACAGAAATGTATCAGACAGAAGGTGATCTTCTGCCCTTTTAAACACCAGCTTTTCTTTAACTCTGTAGTGGAGTTAAACATTCTTCCTTGTTCATACCTTACATGAGCTGCCCATGCCACTGTGACTATTAAGAAGGTCATCAAGTAGACTGCAATTTTTGTTAGAAGAAGTTGCTGAACGCTTTCACCTAGTTTCTGAAACAAAATAAAAAGTGACACCCAGACAGAAAGAAAAAATAGTTATTTTCTGACAGTACTAACTTACTTATGAATGGGAATGACATGCAGTAATACAGAGTATTTTTTGAAAATGCTTGCCAGTAATGCAGTTTTCCTCCAACAGTCTTTTTTTTTTACCATCATGCAGACGAACTGTATTAGACACTGATAAGTATGCTGAAATGTGTAGTTAATGGACTATGATATTCCAACACAACTCTTCAATCTGTAAAATCTAGGCTTTCCAAACCTCAGTTCACCCTTTGATTCATTCATGCACTCTTACGTTGCAGTTACTGTGATAATGCATTTCAGAGAAGGGCTGGCTATAAAACATCCCTATTATTTCCTTAACAGTGACTTCTGAAGTAAAAGTGTCCTACAGATTTTCATATGATGATTATTCACAATGAGGCAGGGAAGGGCTCAACCACATCAATTCTGCACGTACGACCACAACATCACAATGGATTAAACAGACTAATGCAGTGTATTTTTTGGACCATACCTGAGTTTCCTAAACTAAGTGAGGCAAAACATTCAATTTGGAGTCTAGCTCTGTTTTTAAGAGCAGAAAAACAAATTGTGATTAAAAAATCATGAATCTCCTCAAAAGATTAAATTGCATTGCCCAACACTCCTGCTTCTTTCTGATTTAATTTTCTGTAGTCCCTTTTTTTATTTTGATTACAGTTGTGATTAAATTGATCTTAAAGCCAGCATCCAGGTTGCACTACATTAAGTGGCTTCTCTAACTGATGATGTATTACAAACAAGAGATGTTTTCTGGAAGATGCTTTGGTCTGACAGGTAATTCATCTTCATAAAAAAGTAACTGTATAAAATCTATGACATGTATATCATATACATCTCATTCAGGCTTTATATCGTGACTTCTGTAGATTACACAGATCTTCAGTATTTAAAATTTTTCACCTCGAGTTCAACAGCTCCTCCTCCTAGAGGAAATTTCTGTCAGCTTTAATGTTATTTAGCTTTCTTTTTAAAGTTTGGAACTCAAACTGAAGTGGGGTGTTAAATTAGGATGTTACATGCATTTCCAAAGATACCAGAAACAACAAAAAACAACAACAGTAAAGATACCTGATCGGGATGTATTTTTGTGTGGGCCACAGGCAAAATCTGAAATAAGAAAGCACTATTAGTACACACGCATGTCTTTTCCTATCTCAGAGCTTGAATGAAACCTGAAAGGAACTTTAGATGGCTGCAGATATTCATGGGTCAAGCAGTCCTATCCGAGTTCCTCTATCTGTGTTTCACAAATACAGGAGTAACCCGCAGCTCTGTGAGACGGAATTATTTTTCTGCCGAACAGAGACGACTCAATTCCTCTCCTCCACCCCTAAGGCGTCCTTTTCCACAGACACCGCCCGCAGGGCTGCTCACCGCACACCCCCACGGGTCCGCAGCTGGTCCCTACAAACCCAGGCAGCGCCGCAGGGCTGGGCTGAGGGAGGAGGGCAGGCAAACACCCGCGGCACCCAGCAGGGCTCGGGGCCGGGAGGCTGCTGCCTGCAGCTCCGCGGCCGGGCAGGACACGGCAGCAGCCCGGCACCGAGCCCCGACGCCCCGCCGCGTCCCGGGCCCGGGGCTCACCATCACGGTGGCGATGATGGAGAGCAGCGCGTCGCTGTAGGCCAGCAGCCGGTGCGACGTCTGCGTGCTGCTGCCCAGCTCCAGATCCAGGGCCCGGCTGTGCACCGGCACCGGTTCCCCCGACCCGGGGCTTGGGCCGGGGCCGGGGCCGGGGCCGGGGCCGGGTCCCGGCGTGGCGGCCCGCGGAGCCGACATGGGCCCTCCGTGCTCCGCCTCCCGCGGCGCGGCGGCGATGCCTGGCCGCGAACCGGGCCCGAGAGACGCCGGCCCCGCCGGGCAGGCGAAGAGGAGGAGAACGCCCCCGGGAGCCGGCGGGGGCGGTAGCTTCCGTCCCTGGCCCTGCCCCGTCGCTCGCCGCGGCCCCGGCGCGGGTTTGTCCGCTTAGTTTGCTCATACCAGAGCAGAGCAGGCGGAGGGGAGGCCTCATGGCGGCCTGCGGCTCCCTCACGAGGGGAGCGGAGGGGCAGGCGCTGAGCTCTGCTCTCTGGGGACAGCGACAGGACCCGAGGGACCGGCATGGAGCTGGGACAGGGGAGGGTCAGGCTGGGTGTTAGGGAAAGGTTCTGCACCCAAAGGTGGTCGGGCACTGGGACAGGCTCCCCAGGGATGTGGTCACGGCAGCGAGCCTGCTGGAGTTCAGGGAGCAATGCTCTCAAACACATGGGCTTATTTTTATGTGGTCCTGTATGGAGCCAGGAGTTGGACTCATAATGCTTGTGGGTCCCTTCCAACCCGGGATATCCTGTAGCTCTGTGATAGGCCTTCCCTGCAGCAGCATGAAGGGGATCTTAAAAATGCACCGCACACATCCGAGGTACCCATGCATTACGCTGAACAAAGCAGAGAGGCAGCGGCTGTGTGCTAGTGCTAGCTGTGTGCTTGGCCTTGTGCAGTGCTTGGCACGGGGAGCCCCGCAGGAGGACAGGCCCCACCTCAGCGTGTCTCCATCTCCAAATGTTGGCAGCCGAGCAGCTTTAGGTCTGGAAACATGCGTGAAATAATGGGCAAGCAGGGGCTGGTAACAGCGCTGCCAGCTGCCATGGCACTCACAGCCACAGGTTGGGAAACTCCTAGTCTGAAAAAACTGAGTATACAAAGCTTGTCCAGGCTAAAAGGTCTCCTCACGGTGCTGAAGTCTGGCTTGCAGGCCAGTTCAATGATATTTCTGATGGTCACATATATAAAGTATACACACACACACACACATATATACATATATATATACACATACAAAACATACACGTATACACACCTGTGAATTAGTCATATACTAAAGCTCAGGAAGACTAGCACTGTGTGCATACTACTGTGGACTTCTAAAGCTCTTCCCATATCACTTGGAAAAACTCCCCATGTGATTCTGTTGACTGAAGAAGGAAATCCTCAAGAATATCCTCTGCAGCGAGATGGATGAACAATTATGGGGACAACTTGTGTTGTCATTTTGAAATAACTAAATAAATATGAATTAAGAATGACTTTCCTTTGGTCTGGGAATGTCGGTAAGAGTATCTTTAATTCTTAAAGCTGATGCCTGGTACAGGTGACTTGAATTGGTGGGCTCAGAGGAAGCAAGTAAATGATGTGTATGGATTATGCCTTATGTTCCAGCAAAGCTCTTTACAGTTAATGGATATACACCAAAAATTACACTTCACAGAGGCTGTAATGTTCAGAATTTCTCAGTTTTGTTTATACATCAGATTTTAAAATCTGTATGTGAATTCCAAAGTAGCTTTTTTCTTTTATTTTTTTCTTAATTACTATTTTATTTTATTACTGGCCTAACCAGCCTTGTCACTTCAAATAATTTGCTTTATGTACTTTGTTCTCTCCTTTGGAGCTGTGAACTGGAGGCTTTTGGTTTATGTTCATGTTTTTATCTTGTTGGCATTTAGTTCATACCACAACAACAGTCCATCTGGAATACATAGGCTTATAGTTTCAGTGAAGTTGTGCTCTAGCTAATGTGATTCAAACACTGTTGCAAAGTGGTTTTATTGCACAGAACTACTTTCATTGTTAGTCTTTTCTTGTAACTGAAAGGGAATATTCCCGAATTTGTGATAGATTTTAGTCTGGCAGTATCTTAGTTAACATATTATTATTATTATTATTATTAATATAATTAATAATAATAATAATAATAATTTCTCCAGTTCCTAGAAAAGCTATTCTCTATATAGTGGATTTCATCTAAGACCTCTCAGAGAAGAAGCCAAGAACTCAAATTGCTTGCCCACACTTCTGGTGTGAAAATGTTCTAGGTTTGGAGAAATTCAAATCTGAGAATACACTGAGAGTGTGGTTTAATTCATAAACAACTGGCTGTGCTTACTGACTGGAATTAGTTATCCAAGATGGTCTAGACTGAAAAAAACATCAAGACATAAGATTTTGAACTCTTGCAGTAGAAGGTGCTGCTTCCAGTAATCAGTAATTGATTTTCCTCAGTTCCTTTATCAACTGAAGCAAAAAGTACAGAGGCTAGATCAGAAATAAGTTGCTGAACATATACTACACTGGAATGAATTTATAATAGACTTCTTGAATATTTCAGCAGGTATGCTAGAAATGCTGTGGAAATCTCTGAAATTTATAAATAGGAGTTGGAAATTAGACTGTAAGATCTAGGCAATAGTTGCAAGAACTTGTGGAAGTCGCTCAGTTATGCCTCAGGCTCTGCTGGGGTGTTTCTACACCTGGTGGAAGTTTGCTTTTAAATGAATTGGGGTCTGCAGTGAGGTGGATGGATGTTACAGACCTACCTGGATTCTACAGCTGATCAGCCTGAGACAGTGAAACATAGTCTTCCAGGAAAGAAGAATGTGAAAAGAGCTGAGAATCTTGTCTGCACTCAGAAGCAAGAAAAGGCCAAAGGAGAGAGCTGCAAAGCTGCAAGGTGTCACCTGGAAAAGGTTAAAGGGTAAAAAAAGGAAAAGGAAAAAAGGGTAGCAGCTAAGCAGCTTTGTAACACGTATGGTGAGACTTGTGAGGAACTGGAACAGGCTAGCAATGGACCTAAGCAAAGAACAGCCTGGGAAATCACCTCAGGAAATTTTTGTGGAGCGCCAGCAACAATCTAGAGAGTAGGTCCTGAGTAAATTTGCCTACTAGGACAGCATTTGTTCTGCAGAAGTTTCCTGAAGCAGGTATGTAAACTGTGACTGGCACCCCCTGTCCCTAGCCCCCTGTAATATGGTTAGCATAACCAACAGTAAGGCAAACAGCCATAATACATAAATCAGCTGGTTTTGTATCACCCCCCACTGCCCTTCTCTGTCCCCCTTCCTGGCACCTGGGTGTGTTGACAGCCATTAGCAGGCAAGCCTCCTGCTGGCGTTGCGATTAAGCCCATCGGTGTTATCAAAGCCTGGGTGCTGGGCCACCAGCATGTGGCGACACCCATCATGGAACAAGGACGCCTAACAGCACATGAGATATTGCCTCTAAATTCAAGCAGCAGTAAGCCCTTAGTGGGGCTTAGACTGGAACTGCTGCTGGACAGCAAAACCTTTCATCCCCATGTGGCCAGGGACAGACACAGACACAGACACAGATTTCTAGGTTGGAAGAGACCTCAAGATCATCAAGTCCAACCTCCGACCTAACACTAAGTACTCCACTAAACCATATTGCTAAGCTCTACATCTAAACGTCTTTTAAAGACCTCCAGGGATGGTGACTCCACCACCTCCCTGGGCAGCCCGTTCCAATGCTTAATAACCCTTTCGGTAAAGAAGTACTTCCTAACATCCAACCTAAAACTCCCCTGTCTCAACTTTCGCCCATTCCCCCTCGTCCTGTCACCAGGCACGTGGGAGAACAGACCAACCCCCACCTCACTACAGCCTCCTTTAAGGTAACTGTAGAGAGCGATAAGGTCGCCCCTGAGCCTCCTCTTCTCCAGGCTGAACAAGCCCAGCTCCCTCAGGCGCTCCTCGTAAGACTTGTTCTCCAGACCCCTCACCAGCTTGGTCGCCCTTCTCTGGACTCGCTCGAGCACGTCCATGTCCTTCCTGTAGCGAGGGGCCCAAAACTGAACACAGTACTCAAGGTGTGGCCTCACCAGAGCCGAGTACAGGGGCACAATCACTTCCCTAGACCTGCTGGCCACACTGCTTCTTATACAGGCCAGGATGCTGTTGGCCTTCTTGGCCACCTGAGCACACTGCTGGCTCATATTCAGCCGACTATCAACCAATACTCCCAGGTCCTTCTCGGCCAGGCAGCTTTCCAGCCACTCATCTCCCAGCCTGTAGCTCTGCTTGGGGTTGTTGCGCCCCAGGTGCAGGACCCGGCACTTGGCCTTGTTGAACTTCATACAGTTGACCTCAGCCCATCGCTCCAGCCTATCCAGATCCTCCTGCAGAGCCTTCCTGCCCTCGAGCAGATCGACACACGCACTTAGCTTGGTGTCATCTGCAAACTTACTGAGGGTGCACTGGACGCCCTCATCCAGATCATCGATAAAGATATTAAAGAGGACCGGCCCCAGTACTGAGCCCTGGGGGACACCACTTGTGACCAGCCTCCAACCGGATTTGACTCCATTCACCACAACTCTCTGGGCCCGGCTATCCAGCCAGTTTCTAACCCAGCGAAGCGTACGCCAGTCCAAGCCCCGAGCAGCCAGTTTCTTGAGGAGAATGTTGTGGGGAACGGTGTCAAAAGCCTTACTGAGGTCAAGGTAAACCACATCCACAGCCCTTCCCTCATCCACCAAGCGCGTCACTTTGTCATAGAAGGAGATCAGGTTCGTCAAGCAGGACCTGCCTGTCATAAACCCATGCTGACTGGGCCTGATCGCCTGCTTGCCCTGCAAGTGCCGCGTGATGACCCTCAAGATAATCTGCTCCATGAGCTTTCCTGGCACTGAGGTCAAACTGACAGGCCTATAGTTCCCCGGGTCTGCCCTCCGGCCCTTCTTATAGATGGGCGTCACATTGGCTAGCCGCCAGTCAACTGGGACCTCCCCTGATAGCCAGGACTGCCAATAAATGATGGAAAGCGGCTTGGCCAGCTCCTCCGCCAGTTCGCTCAGTACCCTCGGGTGCATCCCATCCGGCCCCATCGACTTGCACACATCCAAGCTCCTTAGCAGGTCGCCAACCATTTCCTCATGAATAGCGAAGGCCACATCCTGCTCCCCATCCCCTTCCACCAGCTCAGGGCAC
The DNA here is from genome assembly GCF_013377495.2 of Cygnus atratus. Classification (NCBI taxonomy): domain Eukaryota; kingdom Metazoa; phylum Chordata; class Aves; order Anseriformes; family Anatidae; genus Cygnus; species Cygnus atratus. Next base: position 53,747,554 of record NC_066396.1, read on the forward strand.
TGGGTATCCAGAGAACAACCGGTATTGCCGCTAAAGACTGAGGCAAAGGCGGCATTAAGCACCTCAGCCTTTTCCTCATCCTTAGTAACTAGGTTTTCCCTCGCATCCAGTAAAGGATGGAGATTCTCCTTAGTCCTCCGTTTCGCATTGATATATTTGTAAAAGGATTTTTTGTTGTCTTTAACGGCAGTAGCCAGGTTGAGCTCCAGATGAGCTTTGGCCTTTCTAATTTTCTCCCTGCACAGCCTCGCTACATCCTTGTAGTCCTCCTCAGTGGCCTGCCCTTTTTTCCAAAGATTATAAACCCTCTTTTTTCTGCTAAGCACAAGCCGCAACTCTCTGTTGAGCCAGGCCGGTCTTCTTCCACGCCGGCTCGTCTTTGGGCACGTGGGGACGGACCGCTCCTGTGCCGTTAAGATTTCCTTCTTGAGGAGTGCCCAGCCTTCCTGGACTCCTCTGCCCTTCAGAACCGCCTCCCAAGGGACTCGGCCAACCAGCGTCCTGAGCAGCTCAAAGTCAGCCCTCCGGAAGTCCAATACAGCAGTTTTACTGGTCCCCTTCCTGGCCTCGCCAAGAATAGAGAACTCTACCATTTCGTGGTCACTCTGCCCAAGACAGTTTCCGACCACCACATCTCCCACCAGTCCTTCTCTGTTTGTGAAGAGAAGGTCTAGCGGGGCACCACCCCTGGTAGGTTCACTGACCAGCTGCGTCAGGAAGCTATCTCCCACGCTCTCCAGAAACCTCCTAGACTGCTTTCTCTGTGCCGTGTTGTGTTTCCAGGATATATCCGGGAAGTTGAAGTCCCCCACGAGGACAAGCGCCGACGATTTTGCAACTTCTGTCAGTTGCCAATAAAACTCCTCATCCGTCTCCTCATCCTGGTTCGGCGGTCTATAACAGACCCCGACCAGGACGCTAGCCTTGCCGGCCTTCCCGCAGATCCTAACCCACAGGGATTCAACCTTATCATTCCCAGCCTGGAGTTCCACAACATCAAAAGATTCTCTAATGTAGAGAGCCATGCCACCACCCCCTCTGTGCTGCCTGTCCCTCCTGAAGAGCCGATAGCCAGGCATTGCAGCACTCCAGTCGTGGGAGCGGTCCCACCACGTCTCCGTGATGGCAACCAAGTCGTAGCCTGCCTGCTGCACGATGGCTTCCAGCTCCTCCTGTTTGTTACCCATGCTGCGTGCATTAGTGTAGATGCACTTCAGCTGGGCCATCACCTTCTTCCCCAGCCTAGCCATTGTTTCCCCCGGCACGGCTCCAACAAGCCTTGTTTGAGCCCCGTCCTCCTTCTTGCCTAGTTTAAAGCTCTCTCTATGAGCCCCGCCAGCTCCTGGCCTAGGATCCGTTTTCCCCTTGGAGATAGGGACCCGTCTGGGGCCGTCAGGCCAGGTGCCGAGTAAAGCTCCCCATGGTGAAAAAACCCAAAATTTCTGTGCTGGCACCAGCCTCTGAGCCACCTATTAACCACGTGAGCTTTCCATGTCCTCTCCGTGCCTCTCCCTTCCCCCGTAGGGATAGACGAAAACACCACCTGCACTCCCGCTCCCTCCACCAATCGTCCCAGCCCCCTATAGTCCTGTTTGATAGCCTTGAGGCTTCTCTTTTCAAGATCATCGCTGCCAGCCTGGACTATCAAATACCCCCACCATCATCTTCTTCCTCTGAGGACTGAGTGACTCATGTTCTTTTAGGTGAAGTCTGAATGTGGAGTATGATTATTGTATTATATGCTGATTATTAAGAATTTGACATGATTTGCAGAGGATCCAGGTGACTGAAAAGTCTAAGTAACTAAGAATTCTATATAATACGATAGCTATACTAATTTATAGGAATTCTGTGTTAACTGTAAGCTAAGTGCTAGAAGTTTTAAATAGGAATAAGATATGCTGTTGCTAAAGTTTTTATGTAATAATAAGCTATAATTCTAACCAGAACCCTATGGCCATTCTTCATTCTGCCAAGGATCCCCAGAAGAACCTTCCTGTCCCCCGTAGGTGCCATTTGTTTCAGGCTGACCTGAATGATCTGAGCTGCAGTACATGTTGTTGAACTGAACGAAGTGACCAAGACGTAAGAGCTACTTGAGCTGTGAGATCTCAGAAAGCTGAATTTCTTTTTATAAGCAAGCTGAACTAAAGTGTTGTATTGATGATGAAAGAAAACAGCAAAACTGTGGCAAAAATAAGTTTGTAAAACAAGAGGGAAGCCTTTGGCTGGAATACCAAAGTGGTGTGCCATCTACAAGCAGAATATGTGTGGACTTCAGTTGGGATTGGTACAGTTCTGTGGCTCCAACAGTAATTTCTTTTTGAGATCCTGGACTGCAGAGCAATATTGGAAGCGCAGCTGCTGAAGTGATTACATTTGTGAAAGGTCTTCCGGATCATCTCTCCATTTTCCATAACAGCTGTTTGAATCTAGTGACATCAACAGTGTTTTTTACACTTGGTCAAGAAGCATTAGCAAGTGAGGCAAAGGAAAAGATGGCTGTTAAAGAAGTGGTTCACATTGTTAGAGAAAATTCACCAGTGATAGATGAATATTGGCTGGGATAGATGCCTTGTAAAATACAACTTCCTCATCACAGGCAACAGAACGGGTTTGTTACAGGAGACGTGATTTAATTTATTGCCAATTACCAAACTCAGTTACTGATTCTGGTATTGAAAAATGACAAACACTTAGACAAAGTACTCCAACTACGAGCTGGACACTTCTCCTCCCTGCTTCCCTGCCTCAGTCACAGAATCACAGAATCTCAGGGGTTGGAAGGGACCTCTGGAGATCACCGAGTCCGCACCCCTCCTAAAGCAGGTTCCCTACAGTAGGTTGAGCAGGGAAACGTCCAGGCAGGTCTTGAATGTCTCCGGAGAAGGAGACTGCACAACCTCTCTGGGCAGCCTGTTCCAGCACTTTGTGACCCTCACTGTAAAGAAGTTCTTACACATGTTTGTGTGGAATTTCCTGTGTTCCAGTTTTTGGCCGTTGCCCCTTGTCCTATTGCTGCACACCATTGCAAAGAGCCTGGCCCCCTCCATTTGACTCCCACACTTTAGATATTTATAAACATTGATGAGATCACCCCTCAGTCTTCTCCAGGCTGAACAGACTCAGGTCTCTTTGCCTTTCCTTGTACGGGAGATGCTCCAGACCCTTTAATCATCTTTGTGGCCCTCCTCTGGACTGTCTCCAGAAGATCCCTATCTTTTTTCTAGCGGGGAGCCCAGAACTGGACACAGTACTCCAGGTGAAGCCTGACCAGGGCATAGTAGAGGGGCAGGATAACCTCCCTCAGCCTGCTTGCCATGCTCTTTTTAATGCACCCCAGAATCCCATTGGCCTTCTTGGCCACAAAGGCACGCTGCTGGCTCATGGCCAACCTGCTGTCCATCACCCCTAGGTCCTTCTCTACAGAGCTCTTCTCCAGCAGGTCAGTCCCTAACCTGTACTGCTGCATGCGGTTGTTCCTCCCCAGGTGCAAGACTCTACACTTGCTCTTGTTGAACCTCATCAGGTTCCTCTCTGCCCAACTGTAGGACTGCCTGTCCTACTCCACAGCTTGGAAATAAGCTCCTCTGCTGCCTGTAGTCCCCTCAGAGGTATATGTCCTCCTGTGTCTTTTGTGAATCTGCTCTACGTGAGTGTCTATTTGCTCTAGCCCTGTTCAGGCAACTTCTCTTATGACTCCTTTTTCTTCATCATCCTCCTGCTCTTGCATGTCTCATGGCTTGGCATCTCTGCCCTCTGCCCTGGTTTCTCCTTTGCCCCTGGTCTTTTGGTTGCTCACTTACAAAGGTTAACAAAGGTTAACTATGCTTTGTGTATCTTTTTTTTTTTCTCCTTCAGCGTTTATGGATGGAGTTTGAGTGTGCATGGTGTACAATGTAAAGCATGCTGAGGAGCGTGTGTTGTATGAAAACAGCTTGTAAGAGACAAAGTAAAGCACAAAGATTTTAGAATGTAGTGTGATCCGAATTCATGATGGATGAGACTGAAATTGTTCATGTGAACATTTTTAGGTGCTTTGTACGAAGTGTTTTGCAGAACATACAACTTGAGCTCAGAGTATTGCACAGAAGTGATATCCTTCCAAGAACATATATCTCTGTGACTAGTTTATTTTTGTATGGTATTATAATGAACTTTTTGAAAATAAAGAGAGGCAACAAAATAAAATAAGTGAGTTAATGGACTTCAAAGGGCGTTTCTGATAAACATTAACTGTGGTGTAAAGTCTTTATTGTTCTCCTTCACACACACATGAGCAATCGTCTTTCTGAGAACAGGTGCTCTTTAGTGTTATGTGCTGGAAACTTTTGCCCTTAGGATTAATAATGAAAAAAAAGGCAAAACCTAAATGGGTGCAGGTGGTCTTTTGCTTCCTCCTCTTCATGTATCACTCTGCCTCAAGCAGAGTGGTGGTTTTCACTACATAATCACTAAATAACGACAGTTATTTCTGGAAAATTAGTACACACTTTCAGGATGTAAATATATAGCAACATAAAATACACAGATGCAGTGGAAACAAGCTTACAATGAGGTAAAGTATGTGGGGAAAAGCATGTGGTTGTTTTTGGCTCATTTGTCTAATGTTTTATATTCATTACTGCTTTTATTACCACATATATCACATAAATGGGAAGATGTGTCCTGAAGTGAAAGACACACTGCTTACCAGTGAAGCCTTTGCAGAATGAACTGACACCCCTTACAAGACATTTGTTGGTGGCCTAGTGAGTGATGTCTTTTGTTCATGATGGCCAATAAGGCATTCAATTGTAGCTCTCCACCTGCATCTCAGTACCCCTCTTGTTGCTGTATAACATGCTTAGGTCATGGAGCAAGACTTTTGGAAATGGCTACCGATTTAGTGAAGCTGAGCTGAACATGATGTATTGCAGCAGTAGAGAGCTGCAGTGGGAACAGGGGTTTTTAAGACCAGACACACCTGCTGTTTCCTAAGTAGCTTTGTGACACTGTGTTGTACTTCAGTGTTCCAGTGTGCAATTGCAATGCATTCCAAAAAAATGCTAAAATAAAACAGTGCTTCCAAAGGGGCAGAGCTTGTTTGCTTTGTTTAGATATCTTGAATCCAGCTGTTCCCTAGTGTATCTCTTCATCAAGACAAACAGTGGGAGAAAAGGATTCTGTAAAATGAGCTGAGAAAGCCTGACCATACACAAGTTTACTATTTTTTGAGCAAGGGCAAAGCCTTTAGTCTCAGAATTCAAGGTAATTTATAATGAACCCACTGCCTTTACTACTGTCTCTACAGACCATGCTGTTGGTTGCTATATATATGTAGCTCTTCACTGAGCAAGTGAAAAAAAGCAGTATTTGAGAAGAAGACCACAGCTTATCACCTGGAGCCGTTGTAAGCATATCTTCTCATATAAAAAGAGATACATTTCTGCACAGTTCATTACCGAAGCTAAGTACAAGGTATGGATATTGTGTCTAAGATAAAACTTCATTTGCCCCTACAAATTCAGGTAAAATCTCTGTGCTTTTTAATCTTGAAGTGCTTTTTACTTAGCACTTAGAAGAAAGTAAGAATGGAGGCTTGGGGAATTGTGCAAAAGTATTAAACTCTGGCTTAACTATCTTCACATTTAACTTAATGATAACGCTTCTGCAGAGTTTAACAGGACCAAGGTTAATCAAACACAAAAGTCTTATGAAAGAATTTTCTGTAGCAATGCTTTTTAAAATCCACAAAGATCAGCCTTAATCTTCTGAGGAACAAACATGCGGAAGCAATTACGTTGGCTGTTTGCATAGATACGTTAACCTTTCCACCTCACGTTCTGTCTGTGCTTGTTCCGTAGTTGCTTTGGGTCTTTCTTATTTGCAGACTTGCTAAAAATACTAAGACATGTCAAGTCATACCTCAAAAAAAGAAAAACGATTTCTTTTTACCTCAGAATCTGTTGCTGAAGGACATTCTGGTAAGTCAAAATACTGACTGAAGCTTTGCTTTTATTAAAACCTGCACTGAAGAATGCTATTTGATGGGAGTTCAATAATATCTTCCCTCATGGAGAAAAAGAAGAACCAATTAATTACTTTGAATAGATTTCAGATTAGTGTTTTTGCTTGCTTGGCAAGAATTTGTTTTATTTGTTTAGTGTGCGACATAGTCTGGCATAGAGGGCTTTAAACTTCTGCTTGAGAGGAAGAAGTTTGGAGACATCTTCTACAAGTAGACAGAGTTTCCACATATACTGTGCATTGATTGCTTTTGTAATTCTGCAGTGAAAAAAATATTTATTTATTTATTTATTTACATAGGTGATCATTTATCTCAATTTCTGAAACATTTGGAATATTGAGCTTTGATTTTCTAGAGAGCTGCATTCCAGATACTAAATATAGCTGTTTTGCCACGTTGCTCTCCTTAATGCAAGTTTACATATGCTGTAGGCGGTACAAAACTAGTTTATTTTCCAGGGTCTGGGACTGAAAGACAATGCTTCAGCTCTAATTGTGGTTCATTAAAATCAGTTATTTTCCACACAGCTTTGTCTAGACAAATGCGCATCTAGAAGCTATGTTAGCTGATGGAGTGGAGGAAGTTTGGACCTTCAACATAAATACTAGTGATTTAAATTTGCAGTAAAGGTAGCAACAGTTCCTTTTATTTTAACCTTCAAATGGATCATTTTAATGTTAAAGCTAAAACTAACATTACTTCTTTTCATATTAAAATAAAAGACAAAAAGCCTAATAGTAAGAAAATAAGGGTGATGTCAAACACTAAACATTTGCAGCTGAGTTTTTGTTGTGTATCTATGTTCTCAGGACTGCAGTTTGCTATGTGGGAATGGCATAGTGTGAGACCAGTTATAGTGTCACATCTGTCTGCCCAGCCCCTAGTGAATAGCCCAAGAGCTGCAAAACCACTGCAGCATGTAGTGTATCACATCTAGAACCACTGCAAAACACTTGTTTGCTTTAAACCTCTATGCTGTATGTTGTAATGGGGCAAATAGCTGAAGGCAATAAAACTTATCAGTTGTTCCAGGTTATGCCGTTTCTGCTTGAGCACCAGATTCTGTGGCATGAACTCATTTTGCAACTTTCAGGGCTCAGTTTCACTCAGGGCAGTTGGCATATTTGCCACCTAATAAACTTTGGAATTTGGCATTACTGATTTTACACTGGATTTTAAATATAATTTCTGGGTCTGAAGTTCTGACCACATGATGTTTCTGTCTCTCATCTTATGTCCTTGTGTCATCAAACTGTGGTCAGTTTTTAATCAGCGATGGTACAATATAACATACATAACCGACCAAGTTTCTGATCCTGTAAGTAAACATTCTAGCAAGAAATTTCAGTAAGGTAAGAGGGCAAATGTCACACCCATCTACAAAAGGGGCCCCACAGAGGATCCAGGAAACTACAGGGCCATTAGTCTTACTTCAAACCCTGAGAAGGTAACGGAACAAGTCCATTTAGAAACGATTACAAGCCAAATGAAATAGGTGACTGGGAGAATCCAGCACAACACCGTTTCCTGGAGTCTCATCCTAGACAAACTGGCAAGATATAGATGGGACATGTGATCTGAGAGATGGAAATTGGCTAACAGACCACACTCAGAGGGTGGTTATTGATGTCTTTCATGCAGGCTGGCAACCCTTCACAAGTAGGGTCTGCCAGGGGTCGATTATAGGCCTCATGCTGTTCAATATCTTCACAAATAATCTGGACAATGAGATTGAACGCACCCTTACCAAGTTTGCTGCTAACACTAAACTGGGTGGTGAGGTGGACACGTTGCATGGGAGATCCATCTTACAGGGATCTGGACAGGATGGAAGAGTCGGCAAGGAAGAACTGCATGGAGTTTAACAAGGACAAGCGGAAGGTCCTGTGTCTGGAATGCCCAGTACAGGCTAGGAACTGTTCTTTGCTTTTAGCCTGGTTTTAATTTGTATTTGAGGTGGTATTGGTGGCACAAAGGTTCATTTGTTCAAAGTTACAGGCTAGCATGTTTCACATTTCCTTTCTTTTAAAATATGCAGGAACTTGTACCATTTTGTTAAGAGAATTGAAATAGCATTTTTGCATATCTGCGGGAAAGCTGAACACACTCTAAGTCTCTTTTCAGAGAAAAAGTGAAAAGTATGTATTTGTTATTTGGCAGATTGACAGGTATTAAAGTTGTCTCTCATGTAATTTAAATGACCTAAATTGTAAGTTTAAAACCAATGGGCCACTAGGACTAGCTGTTAGCACAGTCATGGAAATTGAATGTGCAGCCTGTTCTGTCAACAAACACAAACCTTCTGTGAGGAGTAAGGGAAACCCTTGAGATGGGGGTGGCCAGAGGAGGTGTCACCACCAGAGCTTCTGCTGGACAGGGGATTGGGCACATGGGGGCAGGAGCAGGGCTGAAACATCCTGGGCGCAAGTCAGCCTACAGTGCCATGGTGGTGCGGCCTGCAGGGCCTGCAGCTGGTGGGAGACGCCTTCATGTGGGCTTCTTGGCCATTTGGCCAGTTTTTGTCAATTTGGCCAAACTTTTGGCTAAACTCTGGCTCAGTGGGTGTTACCAGCTCTGGCCTGTGAAATCCAAATTTTAAATTCCCAAATGAAAAGTAATTGTCCTGATGTGCATAAACTGTAGTGATTAATTGTGTTAATGGCTTCCTTTAACAGGTCTTTGTGAAATGTCAGGTTTCTGAATAGTTTAAATGTGGTTTCTTACTCATGAATGTCCTATGAGGACACTTGAGCTGTCCAGTCTGGAGAAGAGGAGGACAAGGGGCGACCCCATGGCTCTCTGTGACTCCCTGAGGAGGGGAAGCGCAGAGGCAGGTGCTGGTCTCTGCTCCCTGGTCACCTGTATCAGGACAGGAGGGAATGGCACGGAGCTGTGCCAGGGAAGTTCAGACTGGGCATTAGGAAGAAATTCTGTACCGTGAGGGTGGGCAAACACTGGAAAAGGCTTCCTAGGAAGGTGATTGGAGCCCCATGCTTGTCGGTGTTCAAGAAGATAATGTCCTTAATTATATGCATTAACTTTTGGTTAGCTCTGAAGTGATCTTTAAAGGTCCCTTCTGAATGAACCCTTCATCATTCCTGGTGATGCTCCCTTCCATCATTCTATACTACTCTGCAGTTCTCATATTAACTTCACTTTAAGCCTTAAACTTTGCATTGAATTACAGATATTTTGGGATATAGAATAACTCTTATTTTATAATTTCATTCTTATGTGTTTTCTTTCAAAGAAGATTAAAAGTAAATAAATAGTTTAAGGTGAACATTCAGTTACACTCCTCCTTCATTAACTTCATCTTTGGGCTCTCTAGTTTACCTGCATGTGTAACGATATTCCCAAAAGAGAGCAACAATAACATAGATAATTACATAGATAATTATGTAAACTTGCAAACAATAAAGGCACCTGGTTTACTGATTCATTCAATGCTGTAGATCCAGCTGTGTAGTTGTATGGCTGAATGTATTTAGGATATTTTTTGTAGTAATGATGGTGGGTACACTCTCTGCTGGGTTAAAAACTGGTAGGATGGCTGGACCCAGAGAGTAGTGGTGAATGGAGTGAAATCCAGCTGGTGACTGGTTACGAGTGGTGTTACCAGGGGTCGGTGCTGGGGCCCATCCTCTTTAACACCTTTATTGATGATTTGGATGAGGGAATTGAGTGCTCCCTCAGTAAGTCTGCAGATGACCCCAAGTTGGGGGGGAAGTGTTGATCTGCTGGAGGGTAGGAAGGTCCTGCAGAGGGACCTGGACAGGATGGATTGATGGCAGAAGCCAATGGGATGAGGTTCAACATGGTTAAGAGCTGGGTCCTCCACTTTGATCACAACAACCCCATGCAGCGCTACAGGCTTGGGGCAGAGTGGCTGGAAAGCTGTGCAGAGGAAAAGGATCTGGGGGTGCTGATTGATGCTCACCTGAACATGAGGCAGCAGTGTGGCCAGGTGGCCAAGAAGGCCAACAGCATCCTGGCTTGTATCAGGAATAGTGTAGCCAGCAGGACCAGGGAGGTGATCATCCCTTTGTATTCTGCTCTGGTGAGGCCGCACCTCGAGTACTGTGTTCAGCTTTGCGCCCCTCACTGCAAGAAAGACATTGAGGCCCTGGAGCGTGTCCAGAGCAGGGCTACAGAGCTGGTGAAGGGCCTGGAGCACAAGTCCTGTGAGGAGCGGCTGAGGGAACTGGGGGTGTTTAGTCTGGAGAAGAGGAGGCTCAGGGGAGACCTCATTGCTCTCTACAGCTACCTGAAAGGAAGGTGTGGGAAGCTGGGGGTCAGCCTCTTCTCACAGGTAACTAGTGAGAGGACTAGAGGGAATGGCCTCAAGTTGTGCCAGGGGAGGTTCAGGTTGGAAATGAGGAGACATTTCTTCTCAGAAAGAGCAGTCAGGTATTGGAATGGGTTGCCCAGGGAGGTGGTGGCGTCACCGTCCCTGGGGGTGTTCAAGGAAAGGTTGGACGTGGTGCTTAGGGACATGGTTTAGTGGGTGACACTGGAATAGGGTGATGCTTGGACCAGATGATCTTGGAGGTCTTTTCCAACCTGAATGATTCTATGATTCTAAGATTAATGCATATTCCTCAGGTTGATTCTGCATATATTCAACATTTCAAAGCTGTACTTTTGAAAAAGTAATATGGATTGCTTTTACCTGCTTCAGTTACCAAGATGAGACAAAGAATCTCAATTTGTCCTCTAATTTGCTCACTAACTTTAACAGAGCAATTGACACAGCGAAAAGAAAATTATCAGGTCCTACTAGTAAAATAAATAGTAGGTGCTATAGGCAGAATAGTTTTTTTTTTTTCTCCAGTGCTTTTGTCCTTATTTTATTTATATATATATATATATATATAAAAGGACCAAGACCCTGAGACAGTGTTTGCAGATTCTTTTCTAAACTCAAATGAGTTGGATAAGAGTGGATAATGGCAGGAGTGGACTACAGGCTGACACACCTGTTTGTAGGGAGAACAATGCCTCTTCCCACGCAAAAAAGTTGACACATGAGATCCCCACTGGAGGCAGTGATAAACTACCAGTGGGATAAACACCAGTTTAAGAGCAAATCTCTGGCAGTTATAAGATGAAGATCAAAATGGGTACTTCACACAGAAAGTACAATAAAGAGGGTAGGAATGCAAACGCCCTACTAAAAGAGTTTGTCTTAAATACATCATCAGAACATATATCTTACATCTCTTCTTCTAAAATTAATATTTCAGGATGCCTTTGCAGGCCTTTCTCTTTGTCCCTGACCCGGTAGGCTGCTGGTCCTTGCATATGATGATAGTAATATGTTGGTTAGAATTGACTCAAGGAGCGTTGTAAACACAGGCTAAGACATGTTCAGAATTTAAGTTGTTAAAATGGCCTCTTGGCAGATGTTCTATAAACAGAGGTCTCTTGGCCACTGGAAATGAAATTTTACTAAGAAATCACTTTTCAGTTTTTATCACAAAAAGAAATGTTATGTGTTTCTTATTCTTTTCTTTTAGATAAGATGTGTGATCAGATAAGTGATGCTGTTCTAGATGCTCATCTCAGTATTGATCCAGATGCCAAGGTTGCCTGTGGTAAGTTCAATGCAGATAGAAAAACAGATTAATGAAGCACAACAAGTAATCTCTGTTGATAAAACATCCTGTGATCCAAAATTCTTGCAGTAGTTGGCTGGCAGTCAATACTTCAATAGTCAGTCAAGAGGCCAGTTCTTGTGTGCTGACTTAGAGGAGAAGGGAAGACAGGAAAAAGAATGCAGAACATGAACAGAAAAAAAAAAGGAAATACACAGCATTTCAGTATAAATTAAAGATGGTGAAATGTAGAAAATAAGTCAGGAGAATGCTATTGGTATGGAGAATACTCCATTGGTATCAGGGAAAAGTGTAGTTGTCAGGGCTAATGATAATGAGCAATCTGGGGAAATTAGGAAAAGAGAACCGAGGAAACGTATATGTCAGAACACATTTTCTGATATAGTGAGTAAAATGTATTAATAAAACTAAAATCCATGAGTGCTAAATATATATTTACTGTGCCTTTATGGAACCAGTTCATTTGGATGTGATTCTGATCAAACTGCAGGCTAAGAACTTTTTGTTCTTAGGATTGGGATAAACACGGAATGGAAATGTTTCTAAGGGGCTTTGAGAGCAAAGCCATTTTTTTCATAGAATAAGTGATAGAGGCCATATATGGAACAACAGCATCTTGGGAATAGTGTGATCTAATGTGACAGTTGGTCTAAGAAATCTCTTTTGATCCTTGAGGCATAGATGTGAGCAGTGAGAAGAAGTAGGGGGAGGGTTTAGTGTTTACTTTAGACTTGGTGAAGCACGTATTTCAGTATTGCAGGCAGTTATGCTTCTAAAGCTGCTGAAAAGCTGGAGCTGGTAACAGAGAAATGCTGCAAAAATGACAAGGACTAAAAATGTTTCACAAGGGATGTGAGAAACAAGATCAGTTAGTCTTATCAAAAAGAAGACTGAAGTGTGACATGATTACATAGGTAAATCCCTGATGCCTGTGATCTGCTGGGAGGCGGGGAGGGGATAGAAAAATATTAAAACTGCTGACTAGAGTCAGAAAACTTGAGTATAGCATTAATGTATAAGTCTGGAAAAGATAAGTTGGTTGAACAGATGCACAGTTTGCTTTAAAAAAAAAAAAGAAGTAGAAGTAGCTTGGAGAAGAGAAAACAGTTTCTGGGTGAAACTGTTTAATTGCTCAGGCCTACCCTCAAAGTTTCTGAAAAAAAAAAATCAAAGCATTATGCAAGTACTAAGTCACTGTAACACCACATTTTATGTAACTATGAAACCTAATTTATGGAGATGTTGAAACTAGGTTCTATCTACCAATATAAAAAAGTATCTGAAGTTCTCTGAATTTTATTTGCTGCTTGGGCTTGTATGTTCAGCAAGTTTTGCATATGAAGTTCTTAATTATTACACTGGCACTGCCTCATTGCAGGAAGAGGGAGCTGGTCTGTCTATGTGCTGCCAACAAAAGATACAGCAGTAAAGTCATGCAAGAGAATACTGTGTGCAAGTAACATAAAACTGAAGGCAAAACCAGTATTCTTCCTCTTTGGTTAAGTGCCAGCCAAATGCTTTCTTGGGGATAAGAGATCCTTCCCAGTGTGTTCAGCAAATCAGAGTCAAGAGAAAAAATTAGCTAACTATAAACCACGACAGTATGAAAATGAAGTGGGAATTTCTACCTAGTAGTGGAGTTCAAAGTGGAGTTCAAAGTATTTGGGAAGGCTTAAACATTTAAGAAATCAATCTTCCCATGAACAGCCCAAAACCTTGTAAGTTAACTTTCTCTTGAGTAGAACAAATGGGGGTGTTGCTAGGTCTCAGTTATGTGTTGCAGCTGTAGTGCAGTTCCTGAGCCATGTTTTCTTTTGGTTGCATTAAATTTCAGTCAGGATGGGAAGTGGTCATAGGTAGCAAGATGAATCATTCTTCTCCTCATACTGAAAAAACTGTCTTTGTGCCATGAAGTCTTGCATCACCATCAAAGCTTTGTGTGGCTGTTATGGGCCTGGGAATGTTTCTAGGGACTATTGGTGATGACTGGAGCCTTATTTTGCCATCTCTCCAGGCCCCAGTTCCATAACTTTGTGTCCTTCTGGAAAGGCTTTCCCTGCTGGTAGGGACCACACAGGAAAAGCTGAGAGTCATTCTTCTCCTCTTTGTGCCTGGAATATAAGGTCTCTTCTGCCAGTACAGGAATCACAGTATGATACCTGCCTCACACACAGAGATGGTCTGCTATAGTGAGGCAGGCAGGAAGAACATCGCAAGTCAGTAGGGCAGGAGCACAGGGCTGAGTGTGAAACTAATGTTATCAGCATACCTTGTGCAGTAGTGGTATCCCTGCCAGGGTTTGATGTACTGTATATGTTTAGGGCTACTGAACTATTATGGACTCTCACTGGAGACCACCATGCTGTGTTCACAGCGTAATTCAGAGTTATAATGTGAGTTGGTATATAGCCCAGTAGTTCAGTATAGACTAATTCCTCTTGCAAACAGAAAAAAAGGTTGCTCTGCACTGTTTTCAACAGCTTGTGTGGATTATCTAAGCTAAACTGGCAAGTAAAGCTAGCTTGATTGTCTTTATGTGATACTGCAGTCCATACCTCTACAATCTTATAGCATATTCTTGCCTGTAATACTTACCCTTGAAAACAAAATTATTCAGATTAGATGATGACGGGATGGTAAAAGTGATGGGTGAAATTCAGCATAGGCTTATGCAAAGGGAAAGAGAGCACACTTAACCCCAAATATTAAAGGCTAGGTTTATTGCAAGCACACAGAAGTTGTACAATTACATGGGGGTTGTCACAGACACATTTCTGTGGAAAGAGTCAGTTCTCAGTAGCTGTAAAAGCCCATGCTGAGTGTTAGGGATTGCGCTGAAGCTAATGGACAGTGGAACCAAGAACATAGTTAAGCCAGTATGTAAATTCATGGATGCCTGTTGTGAATGCTGTGTGCAGTCTGTTCCTCTTATCCATCCCAGAAAGGCAATAGCAAGATTGTAAAAAGCACTGGAAATAGTAACGGCATTGTCATGCGATGTCTTTCAATGAATAGCCTAGACCTCTTCAGTTCAGAAAACAGGGGATTGAATGGGTTATGAAATAGAGCTATACAGTTGTAGGTTGTATTGATGTGGTGATTTTTTTGTGGTTGAATGCAGTATGGTTTAACACAACATGTAGAAGACATTGCATGAAATTTGAAGGCTGCATGGATGCTTGAAACAATATGAAATGATTCTGCACAGAATTTGTAATGTAGTTGTGGAGCTTCCCACTCCAGGATGCTGTAGATGCTAAAAGTTTTCATGGTTGCTAAGAGCAACTGTGTGAATTAATGTAACAAAAATCTGTCAGACTGGCAATGCCATCTGTTAATAAATGATGTCCCTCTAGCTTCAGCAAGTCCCTGAGCTGAAATTGGTGTAGACCAGGAAAGCATTTGGAGCACAGCGCTATAGACTTGACTTGCTCTAATAGATGTTTGGTGCTGGCCACTATCAAGATAAGATAATTGCATTAGATGGAACCCTCATGCACTGATTTTAATGTTAGTATCAGCTAAAGAGAAGAGTAACTGCATATGGACCTATGCTTACGCTAAGACATTTCTGAGTTTCCTCTATAAGTAATCATTTGTTTATAGAATCTTCTTCAGAATCTTCTTGTGTAATCGTAATTATAGTAGCTGTATATATATATATATATTAATTTATTTTTTATATTTTTTCCCTGCAGAGTGTGTAGCAAAAACTGGAATGATTTTGCTTTGTGGAGAGATAACATCCCGGGCTATAGTAGATTACCAACAAATTGTAAGAGAGACCCTTAAGAGGATAGGGTATGATGACTCTTCCAAAGGTGAGTGAGATCCTTCTTGCACTCATTGGATCTGTTCTGCATGTGGCCAAAGTCTTGTTTTTATGGTCTTCTTGAAAATAAAATGAAATATGTATCCAGACCTACGAGAAAACTGCACAGAGGTTGATACACTTTTTTAAGTGCCACAGCTGGTACTGGGGAAGCTATTTTAAGGTGGCATGTTCATAAAAGACTTATTATTGAAAGGGCCGTCTACCTCTTGCTCCTTGATGCAGAACTAGTGTTTGCTCAAACGTCAGAAGATGGTTACATCTGCAGGTTTGTACAGCAAAAGCCTTGACACTGGTGCTCCTTGTGCTTGGGATGAGTAAACCTACAAAAGGATTATAAGCAACATCACAAGTTTTTGTGGGGCAGCTTGTACAGCTACACTTCACCCATCAGTTTAAAGAGTTAAATTTTCAACTAATACCTCTTACTTGCCCGGATCTTGAGACTTAAATGTGTTGATACTGTCTGCTTCTGTTAGCAATACAAAACCATGACAGTTTAGGAAAGTTAAATGCTTAGAGTTATTAAAGTCTTAGCCAAGATAACTAGATATTCCCCAAATGCTTCTCTAGCAGTTCCTGAACTTTGAATAATGTATGACCTAACTTTCCAAAACTCCCTTCACTAGGATTGGACTATAAGACTTGCACAGTTTTAGTGGCCTTAGAACAACAGTGTAAAGAGATCAAGCATGCCGTCTCCCATGGCAAGAGTGATGATGACATTGGAGCAGGGGATCAGGTAATGGAATTTCATTCCAGGCACTTACTCAAATTTGGTATATGCACAAGCAGTTAGATTTGTGTTGGACCAGAACCTTAAAAGCCACTGTACGAATTAAACTGTAAGAATTAATGGCTAAATACTGTGTACTCTCTTAGCCTCTAGAAATGTAAAAAAAAAAAAAAAAAAAAAAAAGAAAAAGAGAGAGAGAGAGAGAAAAGTAACATAGCCATCAGTAGCTTCACCGAAAGTGGCTTTTCTTGTATCCAGTGGCCTTACTCGTTAGAGCTACAATTAACCTTCCTATCAGTAGGTGGCAGTGCTGGTCTTTCAAGTCCGAAGAGTAGCCCCGTTCTGCTTCTCAGGCGTCATACGTAGCATTATTTTAATTGACATGAATGGGGAGAGGACCGAGCAATCTTTATGAGCTTTATGTCTATTAAGCCTTTGCAGTGGATTCTCATGGATGCTGAAGTCACTCTTGGGAACCAGATCTTGGTGTAACTCTGATTCTTGTGCATGAAGATATATAAATGTTATTTCAGACTGGTTGTATTCACTTTGCATGTTACTGCTGTCTATTTCTAGGCTTGGGTGGTTTTAAAGTACTGTGTGGTAAAGACAGGTGCAGAAATGTAAAGAGAACATGGAAATGTGTGGCTTTTTTCCCCTGTTTTTCAATACAGTTCTCTGTTTTTCAATGCAGGGTTTGATGTTTGGTTATGCCAGTGATGAAACCGAGGAATGCATGCCCTTAACAGTCCTTCTCGCACACAAGCTTACAGCAAGGATAAAGGCTCTGGAACGGAATGGAACATGGCCCTGGGTTAGACCAGATGGGAAAACACAGGTTTGTAAAGTAGAAGCATAAAAAGGAGCTTACAAACTTTAAGGGTGAGTAACAACAGAAATCATTTACCCTGTCTGCTGCTAAACCAGAATTCATGTTGTTGTTGTCTGTTTGTTTTCCCAAAAATGGTGGTGTCTGTTTTATATTCCAAGGTGGGGTGAATTTCACAAGGTACATCTGTGTGTAGCACACATGGGATGTTTAAACTGTTCTGTCAGTGCCTTTGCAGTTTTCTTCAAAGTAACACTTGTATTTTGTTTCTTTTCCCCTGGAGACTAAGATTAACAAATTGCTGTCATCAAGCAGTTGCTGTTGTTGTTGTTTGTTTTTTTGTTTGTTTGTTTTCTGCACAAATATCAGTATTCCAGAATCCTGTATTGGGATAGTTCCATGGTTTCTCAGCTAAAACAGGCCTGCTCTTGTGTCAAACCCTATATATGCTGTATTTGATCATTGGTCAGAGCCACTAACAGCCATGTTGCAAAGCTGAGTGGATGAGTCACTGTGCCACACTGTAAGAGTGATGTACTTTGGCAGTCTCAAAGGCAGTAAGTCGTCTGTCTTCCTGGCTGTGAAATCTTCAGGGGAGGAAAGGAAATCTATACATGCCTATCCAAGGCAGAACAGTGTTTTATTCTTAATTGTTGTTGCTTTAGTGGGAATGAACTGCATTGAGTTATACTGCTGCAGCTGTTACAGTGCAACGTGGGTTGTGTCCATTCCTTTTGTCAGCACTGCACAGAACACGTGAATATGCCTGCCATGGTGTATGCATCCAAACATTTTTGAAGAGCAGGAAAGTAGAGGTCTTCTTAGTCTACAAGAAAACCTGTATTAAGGATGAAGCAATACCATATATTTGCATGTATATAAAAGTCATGCAGTGTGTAGCAGAAGATACAGCCCACTATATCATAAACTACAGTTACTCATTTCAGCAGGGTTCTCCAAAAATTAATTTGGCTTTACTATTTGAAGTTATGTTAACATGCCAAACTGAATGAGTTTAGCATCTGTCAGTAGAAATCGTAGGCTTCTGTATCATACCAGCTGATTTTTTGTATCTCTGTGGAAATACATGTAATATCCTTTACTTAACTCTTTTGGTGATGGTACTTCAACACTTTCTGTATCTTTTCCCACAGTGATCCTAAACATCAGCAACAATTCATTAATTTTCATCCCCTTTCCCTTCATTTATTTTACTTCATTTATTTTTTTTTTGTTCTAGAAAAAAACCTTGAGTTTTTTTTTTTTTTTAATTTTCAAACTGGTGTTTCACCTGAAGAAGAGTACTGTAGAGGTGCTGCTGACCTTGAGTATTCAGTGATTTCTTTTTTTTCCAGGTCACTATGGAATACAAGGACAGCAATGGAGCAGTGGAACCCATCCGAGTACACACAGTTGTGATTTCAGTACATCATGCCCCAGACATACCTCTACAACACATACAGAAGGAGCTAATGGAGAAAGTTGTTAAAGAAGTCATTCCAGAGAAGTATCTTGATGAGCACACAATTTATCATCTGCTTCCAAGTGAAAAGTTCGTAGAAGGTGGTCCTAAGGTATGGTACTCTGAAAGAAGAAAGGCTAAACAGGCTTGGATTCAGAAAGCCTGAACAGACGTTGCCACTTGTTTCTAAATGTTGTCTTGCATTGCTATACCTTTAAATAATAAAGTATATATATTTTTAAGGAAGCTTCAGTCACTTCTACTGGTTTTAGTACTGGACAGCTCACATCTAAACTAAGCTGTACCTGCTTGGATAGCCAAATATAAAGATTC
Organism: Cygnus atratus; assembly: GCF_013377495.2. Classification (NCBI taxonomy): domain Eukaryota; kingdom Metazoa; phylum Chordata; class Aves; order Anseriformes; family Anatidae; genus Cygnus; species Cygnus atratus. The sequence continues at coordinate 53,766,374 of NC_066396.1, forward strand.
TTGGATCTTTGTCTTGCTCCCAGAAGGTATTTTAAATGACTGAATGTCATCCTTTAGGTCACATGCTAAAATGCCTGACAGGAAGAATCTCTTTGCTTTCACACTAAAAATAAAATATAATAAAATATAATAATAATAATAATAATAACAACAACAACAATAATAATAATAATAATAATAATAATAAAACATCTTCTATAATTGAGTTTCTACATATAAATAAGCAAGCATCTACATTTAAATCATTCAGAAGTTTCACAAAAGTTAATGGAACCCTTAATGTACTAAACCCCTTGCTACTCATTAGAATTTGACTTGTGTTCCAGTTTCCACGTGCCAGTACAAATAAGCAGGTCATTGCTATGAAATTGTAAAAAGTTTGTTGTACAAAACTTTTTAGTTTTGTGTAAGGAATTAAATTACTAAAGTTAAAGGTGTGCTCATGATCATACTGGGATGATGTAGGGATACTGCTTTCATTGAGGAATAAATATCAGCTTTACTCCCATATTACTTATTTGGAGATTTAAGGTTAGTGTATTAACTAAGTTAATACAATTAAACAGTTAATGCTGTTTTAGGATGGAGTTTCTTGACACTCTAGAATTTGTTTAACAGCTTGAAGTCAACAGCTCTGCTAATCTCACAGAAAGGCAGTAATTCTTTGCTGGTTGAACATGTTAAATCATCTCATCAAGTTGTGGGAAGGAGGCCAATAGTGAGTTTCCATCACAGGGGATGTAGGCAGGTGGAAAGAAGCAAGAAGTACAAAGCAGAACTTGTACTGCCAGTGAACTGTTGGATGAAGTCACCTAAAATATTTCAGTGCTCTTGTGCTAGACAGCACTGAGATGCAGCCCTGTGAAGCTACTGGTTCCTCTTTAGTAAGTGTATGTAAGTGAAGCTTGTTAACCTTTTAGGTCTTATGTGATCTGTTGTTCAGCAAGGCCTTTTGTCTCTCTAAATTCTTCACCTCTGTCAAGTGTTGTTGAGTGAAGTCCTTGGTCAGCAATCCAGAGAGAGTATTTCAACATTGCTGATTTGAAGGGAGCACACTTTTTGTGATACTTTCAGTTATGTCACTTTCTTATTAGTTTTCTAAAGTTATTGCAGCAAGGATGGTTTAGTACATCCTTGAAAAAATAATTCCAGTTATGTACACACCATTCATTAAACAGATGTATGTGAAAGTAGATACTGTGAACAATGAGTCGTATCTGTGGCAAATGCAAAATAAAGCTGTACCTAGTAACCTAGCATGGGATTGGATAAGCTGTTGTGTCTCGTGAATATTCAATTGTTTGTCCTGCAGAGTGATGCTGGACTGACTGGCAGGAAGATCATTGTTGATACCTACGGAGGCTGGGGAGCCCATGGCGGAGGCGCTTTCTCTGGAAAAGACCCTTCCAAAGTTGATCGTTCTGCAGCGTATGCAGCTCGCTGGGTTGCAAAATCTCTGGTAAAAGCTGGTCTCTGCAAAAGAGTATTAATCCAGGTAAGGGCAAATGTGAAAGTAGTACACCATAACAGAAATTCTGTCTCTTCAGTTTTTCTCTCAGAATACGTGCCACAATCACAGTCCCACTCCAGCTTCAGAAGAGCATGTCCCATACTAAAATGGGTCTCCAGGATGTTCCTCTTGGGAAAGTATTAAGGAGCCCTGTGAGGGAAGCCAAAGACACAGGCCAGGAAGTACCTGAAACAAGGAGTGTTCTTAGAAGTATTCTTTCTCCAGCTCTGTCGCTACCCCTGCTTCTGGGTACTACATCATTGCTGCTTTTATTTCAGGGGACTCAAGTGGTCTTCTCCACACACGTGCACTTCCAGCACTTCAACTTGTGTTGCACTGCACATTACAGACAGTTACGTTAGCAGTATCTAGATGTGGCTGTGCAACCTTCTCTTCTAAATGCTCATATTGCTTGTAGATTAAACCACTTCAAGCTGTATTTGAAATTACCCAAAAGTTACTGTGAATTCTCTGATGTGGGTTCCTGATATACTATTATTGTGTGAGGTATGACTAAAAGCAAAATTCAATTATATAAGACTTTTTAAAGAGTTTAATACAAGAAAAACTTTCATCAGTCTTATGTGCTCAGAAGAAATGCTGTTCCTTACTCAGGCATGAATTCTGGGGACTATTAAGTCTAAGAAATGGAAGAAATTTTTTTATTGACACTTACACAGTTACACCATTAAGTACAAATCCAAAGTAAATGCTAAACAATTGAGGTTTGTCCAGGCAGTTGGTAATACCTGCATGCTTATTCCAAGGAGCTGCTAAGCTGTAGCTTTAACCTGGTATAACAAATTACTACATTAAAACATAGCTGTGATGTGACTGATACTTTGTTGCAGAAGTATGTTTAGAGTTCTTTACCTTCTCCATGGAGCAGAGAAGAGGTCCACTGGATCTGTTTAAAATCAATGATTTAATACCCAGACATACCGATTAGGAACAAGACCCCTTGCTTTATATGTGTATGTGTTTGATATCTGATTGAACTGGAAGTCTTGAGTAAGACAAGGAAAGGGGAGATTGGGAATTCAGCAAGCACAGATAGCAATGTCCAGCAAATTACTGATTTATTTTTTATTTTTTCTGAGGGGTTAGAATACAAAGTTCTGACTTCTTAGTATGCATATTTGTAGTGGCATTTTTGAACACATACATCATTGTCTTAATTCATTAGTTAGGTGGGAATGTTGTTATTTCATAACTCTGAGAGACCCTCCTTAAGTTCCTGAGCTTGACCGTAGTAGACAAGGCAAGATTAATTTCATGAACAGCAAACTACGGAGATGTCAGATATTAGCAATAAAGGGAAGAAAGGAAGAGAGAAGACAATGAGAACAGAAAAGCAAAGGTCCTTTTAAGTTGTAGAAGGCTGGATTAAAGATTAACATAGAAAAATCTATCAAGTGGAAATATAAATGTGTTTTCATCGCAGCAGTGGCTGTATTGTAAGACCCTGCCAGCCTCCACTGAGGCTTATGATTGAGCTGGCTTTGCTACGGACATTGTTTCCACACTAACTAGCTTTTAATACTAAAAAGGCAAAATGCATAATGAAGGGAACTGCAGGCTGATTAGTTGTATTTTATCACAAATACCATGTAGTTTTTATTTAGCATGATACAGAATTATCAGCCTATTTTTTAATGAAAAACAGGCTTACCATTACAATGACTTGCCATTAGACTGTTAGACAACTCAAAATTATCTCAGGGGAAGATTTGCATTATTGGAGTAGTTTCTATCAAAAATCAATTCTGGGTTACTAAGAAGTACGAAGATAGAAATGGGCCATTGGACTATTGCTTCCTGAAGTCTGTAGAAACCAGACACAGTGAGGAACACCTGTGAACTGCAACGAAATGGTTTGTGTTGCTTAGTTACATTCAAGCAAAACACATTTTCATATAAATGCATCCTGATTAAAAAAAAAAAAAAAAAAGAAGCATGTGTTAGCCTATGGTACAGGAGGACTATGTTTCGGAAAGGGACTGAATGACAAAAGCAAATAGATTTCAAGAGAACTTGACAGTACTGTGCTAAGGTGAAAAGAAACTAATGTGATTCTTGGACATCAGAAAGATGCTATAGAGCTGAATATAATGAAATTGCAGGCAGTACTCCCTGGATTACTTTGTGTGTTTCTGATAATTGTGTTTTTAAAAGTACATGAAAGTGTTGGATGAAGACAGCGCATGCAAAAAGTTGTTCTGGTAAAACAAGTGCTTTAAGAAGATTTAAAGCTTTTTTTTTTTTTTAGTCCCATCCTACATACTTTTTTTTTTTTTTACTTGCCTCTGGGAAAAAAAACAAAAATACTCCCCCCCCCAAAAAAAAATATTTGTAGATCTCAGAACCTGAAGTCTCAGGGGCTTGAAGTCCTTGAGTCTAACTGATGGCGAAGGATGCAAAACGACAGTATCTGAGCACGTAGAAGGTACCTCTTTTGCTTTTAAGGCTTGTCACCCAGGTCTAATATTTGATCAAGCTGAACATTTTATGAAGAAAATAGGTGATTTCCTAGCATAAAAGAAAAACAGCATAAACATATTTTCTAGCTTTCTATATACAGAAAAAAGTACATATGATCTTCCCTTGTTAAATAAGACTGATCTTTGCTTTCTCTTAAACAAAATGTAGGAAGGACTCTTTAACTGCATCTGAGTTATGTGTGTGTCTCCCGCAGCTATCATACGCTATTGGTCTGAGTCATCCTCTTGCGATCTCAGTGTTTCATTATGGAACCTCAGACAGATCTGAAGAAGAGCTGCTCGAGATTGTACAGAAAAACTTTGATCTACGCCTTGGAGCTATCATAAGGTTTGTGTGCTATCAGTATTTGCTGAAAGGAATCCTATCCCTAATGCTTTTTAAAAACAGTTCAATATTAATGTTTCTGGCTGCTAACCTCACAGAAGTCACCTTCATCATATGTCTATTGCTGCTGTCACTTCTGCTGTTGCCTGACCCATGCACTCAGTAGAGCATACAAAGCCTGATTCATAAGTCCTGTCACAAGATGTTCTGAATAAGTAAGACTTGGCCGAATTATATAATGCCGTATCTCCCAGTAACCCTGGTAGCATGCTATAGTGCAGTTCATTAGTCAGGTGGTAGCAAGCTTGGTTAAGTAGAATTAAAATTTAACATTAGATGCAGTGTGTAAGCCTCCCAATCCCAGATTTATCTGAAGAGCATCAGAAATATTGCCTCTTACTGAAAGAAGTACTCGGTTAAATATGGTCTCCCCGCGTTCGATCTTTAGGTGGCAACAACTTGTAAGTCAGCTGCCACAAGACGGCAAGATTCTGGTGTCTTCACTTTACAAGCAGTCCCTTTGAAATGAGTGGGTTGTTATGTGCTGTAATTTGCTCTTACTCATGCACAGAAACTGTGCATTCCCTTACCACAGTAGTGGCAGAACGGTGTTTGCTGTTGCTTTTCTGGGGATGTTGACCATTAGCCCAAAAGAGAAAGCAGCGCTTTTAGGTTACTAGCTTCTTCAAAAGAGCAAAATGTAACCTCCGTTCTGCATCAGAAAATCTGAACAATGAGACACTCCCTAGCTGTACCTTCTCATGTAGCATGTTGAAGACAACTAAACTTAATTTAAATGGAATACAAGTTTCTTAAATGCTCTCTTAAACCTCGTTAAGAGGTTGAAGTATCTTGTGTTTAAAAAAACAGGGAAAAAAAAAAAAAGAAAAATCCTGCCATGAGATGAGATGTCTTGAAGTGAAAAGTCAGTTGTGATCAGAAATGTATGAGTCATTGAGGCTACAACGCAGTCACTGAGAGCAAGAAAATCCAAAACTACTCGGGCTGCTTCCGGCAGCCAACCCAGTTATATACCTTTCTGGAACGTTTCTGGACCTGAGCAAGGAGGTGTTTTAGACAGACATAGTCGTTATATTTAAAGAAGCATGAGAATTATGATTTTCTCTCAGAGCAAAAAAGGCTGGAGGTCAGAAGCAAAGTCAGCTCCTGTGCTTATCAGCGGTGACCCACCTACATACCATACAGTAGTAATTTGACCCTAATATTTTTTTTCTTCTTTTTGTCCTTTTTGTGAATAACTCAAGATGTGAACTTTTAGGAGGTAGGTGTTACTGCAAATCTGTAGTCCATCATCCTAAGACCTAACGATAGAGTCTCACTTTCTCAGACCTGAAAAAGTTTTGAATCTCCTAGCTGATTTTCACCAAACTTTGCAGTCTGGACTTCTTACAAGTTTCATGAAATATACAACTAATGGAGAGAGACACCCTCTCTTTTTTCTATTAAGGGAGCTGCCACACTGTGAGTTTACTTCTTATTAAAATCTGTAGAATTTGACATGGGAGCTCAAGTCTGAGATAGATAGCAGCAAGAGTCTGACTTCATCCATAGAGTCTTTGTCACTTTTAGCAATACTGGTTTTAAAACATCTGTTCTGAAATGCTAACATGTGCGTTTGATGTCTCATTATTTGAGGAAAGCACTTTTAATGATTCACTTCTCTTTTCAATCTGGAGCTATTAATATCATTCTAGTCTATGTATTCTGGAGGAATCTTGATTGTATTTGACTATGAGGGGGAAAACGCCAACATCTGAATGAATGTGAGGGTTCTTTTTTCCTTAGAAGGGAGCCATTTCTCAATACCAATTCACTATCAGGTGGTATCAATATTTTTCCAGTGAGGCCAACCTTTTGCAGTTCTTTTCAGAATGTTTTCTGAACATATACACTGAGAGTAGAGTTGAGGTTTTTCTTTGTTTGTTTGTTAGTTTTTTAATATATGTATTCTGAGTTAATGCAAAGCATTATAGCAACTTAAGTTGCTAGGTAATATTTTCTACATGTTATCTGTTTACAAATAGAATTAAAACTCTTCCCTTGTAATTATGGCAGTTCATTGCCATCAATAGGTTGTGTGGAGGTTCCCACTTTCCTTGACTTGGTACAGACAAAAAATACTGCATTTTTAAAGTACATTGTCTTAGTCCTAGAAGTGGCGAAGCCAGTAAGAAGAGAAGAAAACAGGCAAAACCAAGATAATTTTTTAGTGAATACTTCCTCGATAAATTTACCTCACAACCATTAAAGTCCTTTAAATGATGCTAGCTACCAATTCTAACCAAATAAGCACCAAAGTATTTTATGCTGTTTTACTTTTCATCTAGTTGGAACTCACATTTTGATGTTTTTTTATTACAATCAAGTACAAATGACTGTAGTAGCTCTTGAAGCATGTGATCGTATTACATAAAATATTATTTGAGGCAAGAGTTAGCTGCTGTTCATCATAAGATCCATAAATGACCCCTTAAGTGTGAGAATGTGTAATATCTTCACGATCTAAAATGGATTAACAATTCTGTTAGTATTTGTGTTTCTTTACTTACTTTGCTATTTCTCAGCCAGTTTTCTCTCTAGCAGCTTAAGATATGAATCATCTATTTTAAGCGTGCTTTCAAAGATAATTAAACATAATAATAACAAATGAAGAAAGCACAAATAGAAGAAAATGTCATTCCTTGCCTGAAATAAAGAGAAACATCTGTGTAGACACCTTTGACTAACCATTTAGCATAGCTGCAATCTGCTACATGATGCAGACTAAAACCCAAGAATCATGACTTGCATCTACATTATTTATCTAGCCATAGTCATTGTTATGCCCCATTCTAGTGACTCTGTGCATCTACATAAGCAGTTTTAAACCTCCACAGTTACTCAGTCCACCAGATGATCATCTTTGGCTGCTTTTTTTGAGATCAACATTGTCTATCTAGCAGAGTAGCACTGGAAAATATTCTGCATTAGACTCACAATATACACAGTACACAAAATACATTCATACTTGCACAGGTATACCTGAATTTTATTCCAAAAGCAACGCTTCTGCATCGGAGTGCTTATAAAGCTTAACTGTATTACCTTATCTTTGTTAAATTTTAAGAAAGCTGACTGTTTGTAGTCACTTTGAATTGAAGCCATCAGCTCACTACCTTTCCTGATGTACTTCTTATTGACTGGGCAAGGAAACAATGCCTAATTTTTTTCATCTTTATTCTAGGGATAATACTGATTGTCTGTCTGACATGTCTAAATCACAAAACACATTGGAGTAAAGTGTCGTGTTTCTTCTTTTCATTCAGGGAGCTGGATTTGAAGAGGCCAATCTATCAAAAAACAGCTTGCTATGGGCACTTTGGGAGAGAAGAATTTACATGGGAAATACCCAAAAAGCTTGTGTATTAAGCTTTTCAGAATGCTTCATTTAATAGACAGGTGGTTTAACAATCAGGTACAATTCCAAGCTGTTCATGAAAAGTCTGTATCTACTCTTTTTTTAAAATGACATTGTGTAGCTAACAGATGTACTAAAAATTAATTGTATTTAATTTCTAACTTTCACCATGACCTCACTCTTTAAATGCACGCAGCTCAGTCTAACATACTTTTCAGCTCTGTCTTTGGTAACGTGAACAATTTAGGCCTTTGGCTGCAATCAGATGTAAACTGCACAGATAGTTGTTGAAGTCAGTACTGTCCTGCCAGAGAAACCTGTATTGCTTACCCAGTTAACCTTGTGCTGAAGGAGGTGAGGTAACTTCCAACAGCTCCCTGTGACAGAAGAAAGAAATAGTGCAAATTGTCTTAATTCTTTGGGCAGTGACCTCCATGAATACAGTTTTAGTTATGGTCTTTCTGGTCAAAGCAAATTATTAAAAACACTACCTCTGAGGTGGTGTTATGTGTTTGCTTTTAACATTATAGTTTTGTAGGTTTACCTCCGTGAAAGCTGATGGACTTCTTTGTTGTAATTCTTTTACTTATTTATAGTTATCCCTTTTCAAACTGAAAATATCCATGTCTGCATGAGCTGGAAAAGGTTGTTTAATGTTTCAGTTAAGTTTCATTTAGTCACTTCTGAAATGTAAAAGCTTTTTGTAAATAAAAAAACACTTGGAGGACATTATTGTCCTTTGACTTATGGTTAAGAGCACAAAATGGAGAGGGAGAATTCAAAATCATTCTGCCTTTTTTTTTTTTTTTTTTTTTTCAAGAACTGGAAAAGATGAAAAGGCTTGCATACAGGAGATAGCACTATCCATCCAACCTCCAGAGCTTCTGTCTACACATTTTTAGCAAATCTTCTAATAACTATTGAATTAATTTTACTTTCATAGGGTAGCTATTTTGCTCAATGTGAAATTTTCCTCAAGAACAGTAGAAGACGTGTGCCTTGTTTAAAACAAGCAAACAGAAAAAGGCTACCTCTGCTAAATTTGTAGTGCTTAATACAAGATCAGAGAAAAAACAGTTGCTACACAAAATCAATTAACATCTTTTCAAATGTTTTCCTAATATCATTCTAGAAATGAATCATTTAAACTGTAGCCTCAAAAATGAAAAATGGTGCCCAGAGCAGACATAATCATCAAGACTGAAATTATTGCTGAAAATTTAGGTAAATTATAATGTAACCTACGTACAGCAGTCAATCAAAATATTTTTATTTCCAAGCATTGCAATTGATATTTTAATAAATGTGTTAATATCAAATGAACAGGGTTTTCTTTGAAATATGTGTCTACAATATGTTATACAAATCCATCAAAATATAGTGGTTCATAAACTATGTAAGAAATTATAATCACATATCGGATTAAAAGCCCAAAATAGTTTATGCATTGTATTTTGTGACTTCATCCAGAGTAGCAGGCTGCACAGATATTCAGCTAATAAAGTTACAAGAATGAAAAATATGTGTTATAGTAAAATAATTTGTAACACCGTAACGACATACACTGTAACATGTAGAGGCATTAGTGGCTGTTCTAGGAAAAGTGTTTTTTCCTTCTTCTTTTTTTTTTTTTTTTTCAAATAATTAATTTAGATGTGCAATTCCGAAAGTTAATGATCCTTATGAGGTCCTTTGAGGCAGAATTAAACCTAAATCTTTCAAAAGGACATAGTTTCACTCAAACCTAGAGAAGCCAATTAGAGAAGAAAATGAATGAAACGGAAGTGCCAGCTTGGCTATGAAAGTGCCTTTCTTTCTGATCTCAGAAGAGATGAAGAGTTTCTGCAGGCGAAATGAAGACATTAAAATTAAGAAAGGTCAAAACCTGTTCTATTTGCTTTGTGTCAGAATTAGCTTTGACTCATGCTTTCAGAGTACATCACAAGATCAGCTGCACCAAAAAATACAAACCTTGGAGATGTAATTAATCTTCCTTCTAAGACGGGACACTTTCCTTCTTCTGAAATAGATTTTCAGCTGTGCTGAACCTAACAAACCTTATCTAGAGCCATGCGGACATTATTATGTATCCCATTTTGTTAACTGTATTTCTCTCAAATGCTACAGAGAAATGCAAAATGGAATGTTAATTCATCACTTTTCAATTCATTTAATTCCTAATGAGCTGAAAGCAATTACTGGAATGGAAATTGAAGTGCATATCTTTACTACATGCTAATAAACACAATGAACTTGTCATTTAACAATACCTCAGTTTATAGCTCTCCACTGCCTTGACCTTGTGGTATGAAAGGAAATTCCTTCTTTACTACCTTCACCACCTAAGATTTTTGGTCTAATGACTCTTTGCTCATTCTGGTCCAGGCTGCAGAAGGAAGAGGTCTGAATGAGAGTTAAAATGAGAAGACCACAGCATTTTCATCAGGAGCTCAACCATCCTGCAGCAGTCCAGTGTGTTTGTCAGAACTGGGATGCAAATTTTTAACAGATGGCAAAACCTTGTTTTCCTCTGCTTTTGATGATGCCAGCATAAAAATTGATAGGCCTTAATGCCTTTAGCAACTTTAAAAAACCACTATGCATAAATAACAAAGAACATGAAACTCCTTTTGCTGCATACTGTTAAAACTGGAGCATTTTAACACCATTTTTTCCTCAGCAATAAACAAAAAAGCTCAACCCCACCGCTGGAGAGGCTTTCAAGCAGCTGCACACATTTCAAACCCTGTCCTACTTAGTGGTCTGCTTGACCTCTCGAGTATAGTCCTAAATATTAAAAAACACAGGTCAGTAAAATACCCCGGTATTCTTTCCAACATTTTGGCCAGGAAAACAACATTTATGTCAAACCTCTCCTAACATAACTGTAGTAATGGGAGTTCTAGATCTATCCGGACGTTTTCCAAATATAGCATTCCTGCTTCTTACCCTACATTTTTTCTTAGAATTCCTTCACGTGTAACATGCACTTTCCTGAAATCTTTCTTGGGATGGACTCCCACTGTTATCTGTTACTGTGCCATCTGAGCAATTTGAAGGAACCAGAGGAATTGTACAAATTGGGGGATTTTAGTATCAGATCTCACATTTGGTGCCTGTCTGCGTGCAATATTTTGACTGAAATTTTGGATTATTCACTCCTTGTGCCAAGATCCTTTCGCAACAGTCAAATCAAATCTCTCTCCTAGCATAGTTTTAAAATTTTAAATGAAGTCAGTTTTCACTGATGGAATTTCATTTGCTCACTTTTATACTTTAAAAATATATGTACACACTGATAGAGAACCAAGATTTTTAGGCAACATCTAAAGGCACTTCAAGCAGGCATAAGCCTGTAGTGCTGCTGAAAGAAACAGTTCTGCTGTCTTGTCACCCTCAACTGTTTTTTCCGGACTTTGGACCATCTCTTTGTTGCTGAGGTAAATGTGAGGCTTAGTAGTGAAACCAACAGGGAACTGGCCTATATTAAAGCTAGCTAGAAAAAAGAAGAAAAAAAAAAAGTCACCAGCCCAGGTCGTCCAGTCTGTTACTGAAGATAAGGCAGAAGCCTGTCTTCGTTTAAGCTAAGTGTGAATTTTATTTGCCTTGTATTCCACCTCTGACACTGTTCCCCTTTTGGGGAATAAGAAAGTTGCTAACATCAAATGCAGACCTTCAAATGCAGAAGGATTGGTTCTGTGGTTCCTCATAACAATCCCGTTCCTTTCCCAGTGGCCTGGTATGAATGAGTCTTTGAAGAGGAACATGCAGGTGAACGATGGGACAGGGTGTAATGAGCTGTCTGTGAGGAGCGGCTGAGGGAACTGGGGTTGTTTAGTCTGGAGAAGAGGAGGCTCAGGGGAGACCTCATTGCTCTCTACAACTGCCTGAAAGGAAGGTGTGGGGAGCTGGGGGTCGGCCTCTTCTCGTAGGTAACTAGCGATAGGACCAGAGGGAACGGCCTCAGGTTGCGCCAGGGGAGGTTCAGGCTGGAAATGAGGAGACATTTCTTCTCAGAAAGAGCAGTCAGGCGCTGGGACGAGTTGCCCAGGGAGGTGGTGGAGTCACCGTCCCGGGGGGCGTTTAAGGACAGGCTGGACGTGGTGCTTAGGGACAGGGTTTGGGACCCGACAGGTGCGGCGTTACGGGGCGGTGCGGGAAGCGCAGAGCCTCACAGCCCACGGCTGCCGGCCGGGAGCCGCCACCTCACACACTGAGGCACCGCCAAGAGGGGACGGGACCAGGGCGACCCGACCTTGTGGGGGGGGGATGGGGGGGGGCGCCACTCCGGGTTCCCCCCTCGGCGCCCCCCCGCCGCCTCCCGCCCAACGGCCGCCCAACGGTTGGGCGGGAAACCGAGCCCCGCCCCTCGTGGGCGTGGCCTCGCCCCACCGAGGGGACGCGGCACCGCCCCGGGCGGTGCCGTGATGTCATAAGTGACGCAGCGCACCCGGAAGCAGGCCGGAGCGCCTACAGTACAGTACAGTGGCTGAGGAGGCGGCCCCAGCCCCCCCCCCCCCCCCCCCCGGCGTCCTCGGTAGCTCGGGCCGCCGCCGCCCGCCGCCCTCCCGCCGCGTTCCTTCCCCCCCCGCCCCCCAACCCTTTTTGACCCTTCCCGGCCCCCGTGGGCGGGGTGGGCGCCGGCCGCAGCCATGTCGCTGCTGCAGTCCGCCCTGGACTTCCTGGCGGGGCCCGGCTCCCTGGGGGCCGCCAGCCGCGACCAGAACGATTTCGTGGGGCAGACGGTGGAGATGGGCGACATGAGGCTGCGCGTCCGGAGGGTCATCGCCGAGGGTACGGCTGGGGCGGGCACGGGGCCGGGGGGGGCGGTTTCAGGGTGGGAATGAGGAGACATTTCTTGTCAGGAAGAGCAGTCAGGCGCTGGGACGGGTTGCCCGGGGAGGTGGTGGAGTCACCGTCCCTGGGGGTGTTCAAGGAAAGGCTGGACGTGGTGCTTAGGGACATGGGTCAGTGGGTGACGGTGGTGGTAGGGGGGTGGTTGGGCCAGGTGATCTTGGAGGTCTCTTCCAACCTGAATGATTCTATGCTCGTTTGTTCCTGCGCAGCTTTTTAAAATCTCATAGTCGCCAGGGCGAAATAAACTTTGATTCTTTAAAGATTAGCTCCTGCCAGGTGAATGCTAAACAAACTGTCTGTTACTGCTGATGCCGTGACATTCCAGTCTGGACTAATCATAACAGTTTCCAGAGAAAGTAGAGGATGGGCAGGCAGCTAAGTGCTGTTGGGAGAAGTACCTGCCGTTTAGTTCTTGGTTGTAAAGCGAGCATTTCGTACTTCACTTTGGCAGCAGCTTACTGTTCACCAGGATCTAAACACAGGTCTTCTAAAGTGTCAGGGGAAAGATGCCAGTTAGATGACTTAGAGCAAATAGGGATGTGCTTGAAGTCTAGTGTTCTCAAGCAGTTATTTGCCACTGGAGTTTGGAGTGTTCCTTGTTTGTCTCAGTGGTGTGGTGTTCCTTCTTGTTTTCCCTTTCACTGATTGAAATAGGTTCCAACAGCTTGCTTATGCTAGGGAGTGAGACTAGCCAACATAGCTGACCTTAAACAACCGTTAGGTATGTTCAATGTTTGCCTGATTGCAGTTTGCAATAGTGAACCTGTGCTGATACCTGAACATCTTGGTACCATTTCTAGAACAGACGTTTGAAGAGACCTGCGTAATTAGTCACTATCTTAAAGAAGAAATAAAAAGGGGGGAAAAAAAACCCACCCCACAAAAAAGCCACAAGGTTTTCATTATGAAATGTAATTCATTCAGTTGAGCTTGGAGCCATTGGGTGTCCAAAAAGTTCCTGCCACTTCTGCGGTCTTGAGACTTGAAACAGGAATGTCTCTGTCTTAAACTCACCACTTGATTTGTTGCTGATACAGTTTTTCCTCCAGCTCTGAACCTGTGCTTGACACTTTCTTGCAAATGCTTGCGTAAGTGTTCTTAAGAGCAATCTTCTCAATGCTTAACAAATCGAAAATCTGTTCGTTTCAAGCGAGTTCTTTCCTGCCAGGTTCCCTGCTAGAATTCAAGGACTGCTTTCTGAATTTAGATTTCAAATCCGTGGTGAGATGCATGTGAACTGCCAATGCGGAGAAGTAGCCTTTTCTATAAGATCGTATGGTCTCCTTTGTTTTCATTTGATGTGAATGGAGTCTATGGGTTGTAAAGTATCATGTGGCAGGCAGGGTAAGTTTGGTGGTTCTCGCACCCTGCAGCTCTTTCCAGATCAGCGTTGTGCTGCCTGTCTGTGTTGGTGCAAATACGTGTGTGCCTGTGTTTTGAACTGGGATGCTAGCTACACAGTTTGTGTAGCTCTGTTTCCCTGACTCATTTTGCAGAAATACCACCCTAGGAGCAGGACTGGGCTAACTGAAAATGTGGTGTGCTGTGGCAGGGCTGTGAGAACAAGTGTGGGGAGGACAGGCAGGCGAAGATCCCTTGCACTGATAAGACCTCTGAACAGAGGATGAGCAGATGCATGAACAGATTAAGTGTTTCAGAGGATGGACTGAGTGCTTCTGGAGTAGTCTGCTCTGTCTTCTACTTTGACATTTCAATTGCTCGCTGCAGCTAAGAAATTTCAGAGGAAATGGTTCAGTGCCTTTACATTTAATCCCTGCTTGCCTTTCATGTGATGCTGGCTTCAGCAGTTGTCATGGTTCTTCAGGGTCTTCCAGTTAGGTGCTCGTGCTGCTGCAAAATTCTCCTTACACTAGGTTACACGCCTAGTTGGTAAAGGTGAGTAAAGGCAACTTTGTGCTCTCTTGTATGCACGTAAGTCACTTACCAGGCAAGCATTTTGTACTTGTCCCCATTACCGTGTGGGCATCCCCCTGTACCAGGGAGTCTGCACACATGCAGTCTAGCTACACGAGACAGAGAACTCTGTGGATAGCGTTAGGTGATGGTGGCTTAGACTGCAATCTGTCAGATCCCTTGCTGTTCACGTGAACAGCATGTACGATTTTCTATGCTGACTTTTGCTTCTTCGTTTGGTGTTTTGGGGTGTCCTCCCCCGTTGTTCAGGATCCTTGTGTCAGCCCATACCGGATAGCTGAGGGATGGAGACTGCTGAGCTGATGATTTGGCTATTAATACGCTGGCACGTTCAACCTTCCAAGAGAGTTGGAGGGAGCAGGTGACCAGAGCAGGCTGAGCAGTAGTCTTTAGAAAGTAATTTCTTAATTCTTGCTCCTGAGAGATGGCAGTCTTTAAATGTTATGTTCTTCCATGAATGTTTCTAGTGAGTCTGTTTTGTAAAAGCAGTTAGCAGTGGTGTTTTAATTGGTGTGAACAGAGTCTGTTGATTAGCATCATGAAGTATCGTAGGGTAGCAGAAACAGAGTCGTTCATAAATTATTTCGTATCTCTCACTGACAAAGTGAAAATACAGTAAGTATAGAGAACTTGAGGGTGTCTCATAATAGCAAACAGAAACTGATCTATAAAACAAAACCTGATACCTTTCAATCTCTTGTAAGGTTGGAAAAAAAAAACAACTTATCCTGCAAGTGTTATGTTAAGTGTTTGATTAAATCAGGTAACATTTTTAATGGTTTTCATAGCACGTTAAAAATCGGTTGACAAGTTCACCAGTAGTTCCTACTGCCACTCAGCAGATAATGTAATTTTCCTACAAATACTTCATGGCTGGTGAGATGTTAATTTGCTTCTTGAGAACTGCTCTTGAGTTTTACAGGTTAAATAGGGCACTGTTGTTGATAATTTCATATTTACTGTTTCAGCTTTGTTAAATTTTCTGGAACAGAGATCGCAATAATGGAAAATTAATCTTTAAGTTTTGAGGATTCTTCTGGTAAGATAAGTGAGATAAACCAGACAGAAAATAGGCCTCTATTAGTGTTTTCAATGACTTATTTTAAAATGCTTTGTATTTGAGTTACTGTTGGTTTTTTTTTTGAAATCTGTGCTAGAGATGATTGCATCAAGAAAATCATTTTATGCCATAATTACTATTTAAATATACTTTTTGCCTTTGTCAACAGGTGATTCAACTGTGGATTGATTAACCCTCATGGTTTTCTCTTTACTCTTAAGAGGGTAATTGCTGTTCTATGAAGTATAGATTAAGTTGTTGATTTCTATATGAACTGGGGCAGTGGTATCTTGGTTCAAACTTAAAGGTTTTACACAAAGCAACTCAGGGTCTTGTCACTGGGAGGAGCTGGTGGCATGGAATTAGCAACACTTGTTCTTCAAAGTATATTGAGAAATAAGCAACCTGCCTGTGTAGGCTAATTGCAATGTGTTTGAAAACTTGTGTTGTGGAGTTAGCCAGGTACTCTTTGGTCTGACAGATGAGGAGCAAAAGCTAAGAATAAATGATGGAATTGGGGTTTCAGTGCCTATGAAGTTCTCTTGCCTAAGAACTGGGGATTTTATATCCACTAATGAACAGTCAGTGAAGATGGAGATTTCACTGTTCAGGCTGAGGGGTGCCTGGCTCCTCTTCGTGAAATGCACAGACTCTGTAGTACTGATCCATGTATGGGATAGCTGAGAGAACCTGCAGAAAACTGCTTTTCACGCTGTACAGAGGTACTAGACAAAGAAACAGAACTTCTCCAACACTTTAGATAAATTACAAGTTTATAACACACTAAGACTAAATGTCTGTTTAGCCTTATTTTTCTTCCAGATGCTGTGATGAGAAGGCAAAGACGTTAAGTTTTACTAATACTTGTCCCTCAGATTAGAAACTCTTTAAGAGAAGATGTGCAATTTTTTTTTCCTCCAGTGGAGGTCAGGAATGTGACTTCCTGCACGCTCAAGTCTTTGAGGCTTTTTGATATGGGTTAGTATTAATACTAGTCTTTATTCTTTTTCACACAGAATTTTCCTCTCAATGCTGTGGCATTTTGTAAATAAGATTTTCCCTGTGATATGCTTGTCCAACTGTGCTGTTGCTGGAATGAAGTTTCACGTCATGGTGGTAGATTTCCCATGTGCTGGAAAAAGCCAAGGAAAATCATGATTGAGTTGTATGGAAGGAAATTCCCTGAAATATTGCATTTGTGTTTTTTAAATTTTATCTGGATTTAAGGGAAAAATACTTCTGTTTCCTCGTTGTACACTTAACTTTAAAATGTTTTTGTTGCTTGTTTTACATGAGAGAGTGAACAACTGAGAATAAACATATGCAGTTCTGTGAGGAGGAGGGAACGAGCAAGTTCTGTAGCGTGCGTTTAGCAACCATTTATGTCTACTGATTTATTAAGCTTTCTTTGAGCAACAAGCATGGGCAGAAGAATAAGACCATGGAACAGAACCGTGGTGACACAAGTTCTGCATCACTGAGACTTTGATCTGAGTTTAAAAAAATCACTATGAAGAAAGAACCATTCCTTAATGAAAAAAGTAGTAGTACAGACTAGAGGCCTTAATTTCTTCTGAGTTCAACGAGCTGTCAAGAGCTGAAGTCATGTATGTGACTTGTTCAAAGCAGTATTGTGACAAAATAGAACTTGTATCTTTTGTTAAAGCATTGTGAAAAAATCTGCTTTGATCTTTGAGTTTATGCAATTAATATTTTGAAAGTAAACAGGCAGAATTATACTTCACCAAGTTTATAGGTATGGTTTTATGGTCTCTGCAACTCCTGGATTCACAGTATGGTGAATCATAGAATGTCTCAGGTTGTAAGGGACATTAAAGATCCCACAGTTCCAACCCCCCTGCCATAGGCAGGGATGCCACCCGCTGGATCAGGTTGCTCAGGGCCTCATCTAACCTGGCCTTGAGCACCTCCAGGGATGGGGCATCCACAGCTTCTCTGGGCAGCCTGTGCCAGTGCCTCACCGCCCTGTGAGTGAAGAGGGGTGGTGGTGTAATTAAATGCTGGACAGGTATAATTCATAAACCTCTGGCCAGCAGAGTCACAATGAACACTTAGTCTGTTTTAGGGGGATATAGTTAGTTTGATTTGCTGGCAGGTGGATGGATTTACTATGAAGGGAGGAGAGCTCACATCATGTCAAAGGGAAGTTGCAACAGCCGTGAACTAAAGGACGAACTGACAGTTTTACAAACCGTGTGAGGCAGACTTCTCAGAAGCAGGAAACGAAGTCAGACTTGCTAAGGAAGAGCTAAAGCACCCTCACCTAGTAGCTTTCTGGTTCATGCTCCCTTTACTGCAGGTGTAGAGAGGATTTCCTAGCATGAAGCAGAGCAATACTGTTTGTTGTTCAAAGCTTCTGTTTCTTAGGTATAACAGTTCATACTTGCAGGGGAGCAATGAATGTTTCAAAGTGTTCTACTTCTCCAGTTCTCAAGGCTCTGGGGAAAAACTCCAGATCCTTCATCTCTGGGGTTGTTTCTTCATGTTATTAGGACTTCGCAGTTAACACAAATTTATGACTGGACTTGAAGGAAAAATGCTTATCAATGCTTGGCAACAATAACACAGTATCTCTTCCTTTTTGATCAAGGGTATTGCTTGTACTCCTTCAGAAAAGCATCTGCCCACTTTAAGGTAGGATGCAATGTAGCATGTAGTCCATGCTGCAATTAGGGTGTTTCAATTGAGCTATAATCAAAATATGAGCAACCCAAAACAGAGGTAGAAAGAAATTTGGTCAGTATTTGGGAGGGGAGCGGACAAGTCATACCAAGTAATTAAAAACAGGAAGTTATTCGCGTCATCTCTTTCTCATGACTAGTTAAGCGTGTAAAGAAACAAGGCATTACAGCAGCACGCAGTTTTATGCTGTGGTTGATATCCCTTCAGATTTCATGCTGCCCTAGCCACCAAGTAGCGGAGCAGTCATTTCACTGAAATGGTTTCTCTGAAGATCAGTGAGGGTAGGAAAAACAAAAACCCGATCAAAAAGAACAGTTTTATATCCACGTAGGTTTGTAGTGCAGTGAACTTAATTGATATTATGAGGTGCCAAGGTTTAACGTGGAGGAGAAGGCAGATCTCTTTGTTGGAAATGAAAGGGTCTTCTCAGCTCTATAAGAGGATGATGGAAAAACTGGCAGCAGCATTGCACTTGGGCTGTGGTGGTGTAAGGATGGGTACGGAGTGCTAACTACTAACACAAGTGAGGTAAGGCTAGTTCCCAATGCAAAGCAAGTCAAAAGGTGGTGATAATGTGGACTGGGGAGGTGAGGCTGGTAAGCTTTGTGCTCTGGTCCTCGTGCATGGAGCAGGCTGGTTCCAGAACTGGCTGTTGTACTTGGCTACTCTGTTTTCACAAGTTGGCATAGTGCTTTGGGTAGTGTACCTCTTACAACTAAGTTTGTGCCTACAGAAGGTGAAGAAAACCAGTTTTGTTCTGTCATGGTTTCTGTGACAAAATGATCTGAGAACTTTTGGAAGTTTTGGCTGCATTCTAGAAATGGGACTATGAAATGCTTCAAGACCGTAAATTTTGTTCCTTGGGGCAAGAGTTTGGGTGTGTGTGTGTGTGTATATATATATATATATATACACACATACACACAGGTAACCTGTATAGAGGAATCCTAAAATTATTTTGCTGATATGAAAAGGCTCAGAAAACTGGCTTAAAAAAGATATCTACATATACTTGCAGGAGTGGAAATGATGAGTGAAACCACCCAAAATAAAACTACTTTCTGCACCCCTAGGAAAGAAACTGAAGTAGTCTTTCTATTCTTAACTTTCATTTCCTCGTTTGCATCAGTTGGTCTGCAGTGGAGGTGTTTGCTTATACAGGTATGTTAGTGTAGGGACATGGTCCTTGAGTAAGATGACAGACAGTGAAAACCTTGGTGTGGATATAGTTAAATAGGTTGTGTTGTTTGCCCCATGAAGATCAGTGGTGAATGTTCTCCCTGTCCTTGTCTCAACCCTTGAGCCCTTCCCACCCTATTTTCTCCCCCTTTTTTTTGAGCAGGGGGAATGAGGGAGCAGTTGTGGTGGAGTTCAGCTGCTCAGCAGGGTAAAACCACCACAGTCCTTTTCGGTGCTCAAAAAGGCTCTAAATGTGCGGCTCCAGGAGCTTGAGATAAGGATGATAATTGAGAGAAGTAACGGGCAAAACATGGACTGGATGTTGTTTATTAATGTAATAGTTGAGAAGAACTTAAGTAATAATTGTGAAGAATGTGTTGCAGTACTGTGGTGAAAGGACGAGGGGTGGAGTGTTTGTAAATTGTCCACTTTGTCGGTGTTGTGACGGTGTTACGTTTGTTTTGGTGTGCGGATTTCTTTTTGTTGTATGTGAACTTCATGAAGATTGATTGTGAAGTAAGAGTGTGTTGTGATCACTCTTAAATATGCTTTTCATAGAGGCAAGGGGTGGAATTTATTTGTTTTTTGTGGCAAGGGTTTGGTAGCGGGGGGTGCAGGGGCAGCCTCTGTGAGCAGAGCCCAGCAGCTGCCCCATGTCAGAGCAGAGCCGGCTCCAAAGGGACCTGCTGCTGGCCAGAGCTGAGCCAGGGAGCGACGCTGGGTAGCCCCCTGGGAGAACAGACTGAAGGAAGGGGAAAAAATACTGCTGTACTACAGCAGCTGGGAGAGAGGGCTGTGAAAGCGTGAGAGAAGCAGCCCTGCAGCCCCCAGATGAGTGTGTTAGCATTCATGAAGACACATAATCCACAAAGTGATTATATGAAGGTGCTTTACTAGGGGCCGGAAGTTAGGGGCATGCCTGCCCAAATCTAACTTTGTCCAATTTGTTCACTCAGTTCACTTTTATCTCCTAGAATATTACATATGCATTAAGTTTTACAACACATCTATGCATATTTATTTCCTAGCTCCGCCTAGCCCCGCTTCTTATGCTAATTATCTTATCAGTCCTTCTGCGCTTGCGTATCAGTCTCTGGTGGTCATCCAGGTGGTCGTCGGGATGAAGTAAGATGTCTTAATCAGAGTTGAACTTTTTACCTTTTCTTCTTGCGCATGCTCTCTGAGCCCTTGGTCTCAGTCCAAACCGTAAGGTTGGTTTGGTCCAGTTCCCAGGGTCTGAGAGGCCCCAGTTATCTAGATGTCTTGCAAGTTCGGCATTCGTTTAGTCCTCCTCCTTACTCCTCATCATGAATTGGTGCATTTTCTCATGCTATCTTTGCACATATATTTTGTATCTTCCAAGCACAGCCCAGGCACAGTACATCGCAAATGTAACACATTAAGCAATATTCATTGGATA
Source organism: Cygnus atratus (assembly GCF_013377495.2). Taxonomy (NCBI): domain Eukaryota; kingdom Metazoa; phylum Chordata; class Aves; order Anseriformes; family Anatidae; genus Cygnus; species Cygnus atratus. Next base: position 53,787,282 of record NC_066396.1, read on the forward strand.
AACGTATATTTCATCTTCTATTACCAACTAGTGCAGCAGGAGGGCAGGAGGTGCTCCAGGCAGGCAGCAGCAGTTCCCCTGCGGCCTGTGCAGGGAGAGGCCCCTGGTGGAGCAGGCTGTCCCCCTGCAGCCCACGGGTCCCACACGGAGCAGATCTCCACGCTGCAGCCCCCCCGTGGAAGAGCCCCCGCTGGAGCAGGTGGATGTGGCCTGGAGGAGGCTGCGGCCCATGGAGAGCCCCCGCAGCAGCAGGCCCCGGGCCGGAGCTGCAGCCCGTGGAGAGGAGCCCCCGCAGCAGGAGCAGGGGGTCTGGGGGGAGCTGCCGCCCACCCGTGGGGGACCCGTGCTGGAGCAGTTTGCTCCTGGGGGATGGATGGACCCCGCGGTACGGAGCCGTGTGGGAGCAGGTCTTGAGGAGCTGCTGCCTGTGGGCAGCCCCCGCAGGCTCAGTTCGGGCAGGACGGCATCCCGTGGGAGGGACCCCACAGGGAGCAGGGGCAGGGAGGGACCGAGAGGGAGCGGTGGAGACGAAGCGTCAGGGACTGACTGACCGCAGCCCCCATTCCCATGGGAGGAAGTGGAGGAGGTTGGATGGAGCGAAGGTGTTTTTTGGTTTGCTTTTACTTCTCATTGTTCTAGTCTGCTAGTGATAGGCAATAAATTATATTAACCTCCCCGTGCTGAGTCTGTTTTGCCCATGACAGTAGTTGTTGAGTGATCTCCCTATCCTTATCTCAACCTCTGAGCCCTTTGCATCGTATTTTCTTCCCCTTTCCTTTTGAGGAGGGAGAGAGAAAGCAGTTGTAGGAAAGTTCTGCTGCCCAGCAGGGCAGGGTAAAAGCACCACACCGATAAAGGTGCTTTTTTTATTTTTGCAAATTACGTTACTTACTGTGTTGGTCATGGCAAAGAAGTTTTGCCAGTGAAGCCTTTTCTATTCAGGGTATGTTTAAACTGCTAGAACAGGCTAGCTCTACAAGGAAGCTAGTATCAATTGTAAATAAAACTGCTTTTAATAACGAAGCAGTAGGACATGTTTTGTCTTTTTTGAAAATAATTGCTTTTATCAATAGTAGGTGGCTAGACCAAGTAAACAAGTAGCTTCACAACTTCTCACTGGACTTTTTGTTTCCCAGAAAATCTATAGAGTTAAAATTATGCAGTACTACTGCAGTAGTAGTGGATAGATAATATTGTATGGAACTGAACAGTGTTCAGGTGAAACTGAATGAAATGGCAGAGTGAGAGAATTAAAATTGGTGTTTGACAGGCATATAGCGGTAAAGGATCAGATTAAGCCCTGCAGCAGTGAAAGGTACTTCATTTATAAAATGGGTGCAATGAAGAGAATTTAGCCAAGCATAATACCAGCTGACTGGCTTTTGTTTGGGGTTCTGAAAAGTGCAATGTACTTAATGTATTTAGCATTGCTGTACTTGATTTTTTTGGTACAATCACTGAAATAAGCATTTCCTTTAAACTATTTGTATACCCTCAAGCTATCAATATTTTAATCAAGTTGCTTCTTTCAATTTACTGTTTGATGTAATTCTGATGTATTGTTTCTTTCACCTGTGCAAATCCTAAGGCATCATTTGATGCTTTTGGATGAAGCATAAGCTGTATTTTGGAGTGTGTCTGTGTAGATGAATGGACATAGGTGTTTGTGGCGGTATTAGCAAGGTGTGTGCTTGAAATACATTTGGACTTACCCCATTTCAGCACTCAGAGAACCCTTGCCAGTGTACCCAGTGCAGCTGAGCATGCAAAATAACTGTTCAGTCACCTGGGGTGCCGCTGTCACCATTTGGCACTTGAGTGCCATCCACAAAACTGTGTGGTAACTTTCTGTAGGAGAAATTTGTGCTATCAGAAGCCCCCAGCTTTGTAAACTAAAGCCTGTATTTTTCAATGTGCAGTTTGCAAGGCTTTTAGAATAAAACCAGGAAATATTTATCGAGACGCATGCAAAGACAGGATGTTCCCATGACAACGGTCGGTTCCACACCAAAACACTTTGAAGTTGAGCTAAAGTTTTGCCAAGAGACAATACATAGTTATAAACATCCTGGTTCCCTGTTAAGTGCATATTAGGATTTGGTTCTGAGGATTCATAAGGCTTTCCATACATAATCTCTTATGGGCTTACTGACATTGCACTCCTTGGCTTTATCCTTATTCTCAATAAGGCTATAGGCAAAGCTTGTGGCCATTGTATTTTGGCTTCCTGGCAGATTTTACTGATCTGTCCCTTTAGTGTTTGGTTCATCCTTTCTACCTGTCCACTAGATTGGGGTCTCCATGCAGTACGTAAATTCCAAGAAATTTCTAATAGCCAGCTTACGTCTTTAGCCACAGGTGCAACGAAGTGCGGTCCCCTGTCCGAGGATATTGCTAACGGTACCCCAAAGCTCGGAATGATTTCCTGCAATAACCATTCTACTGTCTCTTTAGCTTGATTGGTGCGACAGGGAAGGGCTTCTGGCCGTCCGGAAAAGGTGTCAGTTAATACCGATGAATACTGATACCCCCCTTTTCTTGGGAGGTCAAAAAAAATAATTTGCCGCTGTTTGGAGCTCGATTACTTTTATACCTGTCTAACAATGGTATACAAATTAGGCCTTATCCATTTTCTATTTAAAAACTCTTATACTACTTGAGCTCCCCAGCATGCTTTATTATGTTCTACAATTACCATTCCATTTAATATGGTATCACAATTCTCCCATCATTTATTTACGTTAAACCTGCAGGTAACATTTTCCATTTACATCTTAGAATCTTCTACTTCATTTTCTAAAGCTTTTGTTAATGCCTGATTTTCTGTTCTTGGTACTAGTGCCAAAATTCACATGCACGCAACGACTTTCTTCTGCAGGTCCAGCAGTACTTTCCCTGTGTGGAAAGCCTGTGGGGCCTGTGTAGAAGAGAGATGTGGAGGCAGTACCACTGCGGCACGGTGCCTGGTGTACATGGCCTACTGACTGCAATGGTGGGCTCTGAACCCTGGGTCATACCTCTTGCCGTGATCAGGGAACTGGTTGGGAATACCAGTCATGGGCTACGGCTTCCCAGCACCTGGCTTCAGTCCAGGGATAGCCCATGGATTACCTTGCTTGTTTCACTAGTGCTATGAAATCTGTAAGCAGTAGCCGTAGCTGATCAGCACTGTCAAGAGCTCTGGTTTTACTGCCTATGTTCTCATTCAGAAAGGAGCCAAAACCTTTTCAGGTAGTACTCCAAGATGGTGGCGTGCACTTCATTCTGTCTCCAGCTCCTGCCCCATCAGCATCCCAAATTCAGGTGTGTGATCGAGAGTTGCCAACCAGAACACTTGTACTGAGGGCATGTGGAAAGCACCGAACCTGCTTTTAGAAAAAGAATCAAAGTAAATGTCTAAACACAGAGCAGGCAGGGGCCTGTAGGGGAGGACTGAAGTACTCTAGCAGAGAGTGCTGTCTGTCCTCTTTGATACCATTGATACTTTGACTCTTCTGTAGTGCTGTAGTTACTCTATCTTGTTCTCCTTGCTACTGGGGTTTTGGTTTGTTGTTTCTGTATAAAATTATACTGTAAAAGAACTCAGTATCAGGGAGCCTGTCATTCATTCAGATCTTGCTGTTAATGCTTATGGCACAGTAAAAGGTTATGTTGGTGGTAACATTTGGGAGTTGTGGAGTTTCAAAAGTGAGAACATGTGATGGCTGATTGCCATGTGACACTTTCGAGGGTACTTCTTGAAAAGCCTTGAATCTCATTGAATTGCATGAGACACTAAGTGTTCGCTTCAGCCTCATGTTAATGTTCCTCACCCACAGAGAAAAGGTACAGGGCGCTAGTATAACTAGTGATTTGGATCATGCATCTTTTAAAAAGTGCCTTGTCAGCTTGTTTCTTGCCTGACGTTTTTATTCCTTATCCTGTTCTCTTAGACCTTTTGACCAGTGAAATTTTCTAGGTCACTGACATCTGTGCTTATTTTCCAAATTACTTCTAGAGAGGACATCACTATGTAGCTGAATGAGAACAGAATTTATACTAGTGGTGTAGAAAGGCAACTCAGCTCAACTTTGTCACTTACTGTGCTTGGCTGTTAGTCCACCAGGCATTTGCTGCAGTAGGTGGAGAGCAAATGTGCAACCATACTGTTGATGTAACCACAGGGAAGGTATTCATAGAAGAAATAAAAATAGTATAAGTTACGATTAAATTTCAGGTTAGTGACACCATCATACTTTGTGGTAGCGGAAATGTGTGCTTCAGTGCTTGAAAATGCTTTGGGCTTTTAATATGGACCCTAAAGTGTGGTAGTTATCCTAAACTTACAAAGAGATTTGTATTTAAAATTTTAAACTCCCTTGGTTAGTTTTTTTTTAATGGCAAGACTAATAGTAAAAACAAATAAATAAGCAAACTAGAATAGTTTAATTAAAATCATTCAGTATGTAGGCTGTAGCAAATGTTGGTTTTATATGTGCTTGCATTTCAAAAAAAAATCTGCATGTGCAGACTAACAAAACGCAGAACAGTTACAAAGCTGGTGGGGCAACAGACATGTGCAAAAGAAAGCAAGTACTGTCAAGAATATATCAGCTCTTGTATGTAGCTTACATATACTATTGGGACCAGAAAATACGTATACTTACATTCAGTAAAGCTTCTTTATTCTAACCAAGCTAATGCATGAATTTAAAGATTGGTTTATCTGAATGCTGAAAATTTAAACTGACTTAAAGTGTCTTTGTCTTGCAGGTGGTTTTGCTTTTGTCTATGAAGCTCAGGATCTTGGAAGTGGCAAAGAATATGCTTTAAAGGTAAAATGAATTTTTTTAACTACAGGTTTGCAATGTCCATCTTTCCCTAACACTTTAGCATGATAATTATTTCTTGATATACTCCATGGAACAAGGCATTTGGAGAAATCCAGAATGATACAGTGGTGTTTACACTGCACTATACCCATATTTAGAACTGTCATTAGTCTTAGGACCCTGCATTTTATGCTTAAATAACAAAAATAGGAGTTGCTGTATTAGGTACTAGTGCTGTGTGCCTTATTTTATTTTATTTGTGCCTGATGTAGAAGTTCATGACTCTGCCCCGAGGTTTTGTTGCATGGATATAAAGAACCTGGAACATTTTCATATTAAAATAAAAATGTTTAAAATATTCCATACTTTCACCCATTCAGCGGTGCACTTTTCAGAGATGCTCCTCTGGATTCTCATGTTCTGAAGGCTTAAAATAATAATTTGACAGCTAACAAACAAGTATTGTGGGGTGGACAATAAAATGAAATCATTTACTCTGTCATATGTTGCTGGAAAAAATCACGCTTGTCACTTGTGTTTCCTACAAAATGACTTCATTTTTGGAGTAGGGATGTTCTGTGGCTATATCAGAAAGCAGATCTCCTTCTTGGGGAGGAAGGGGAAAAGGGTAGTAGTACAAGAGTTGGGAGCAGTAAGGTGGCATTACACAACTGAAAATGACATGCTCTGTTTTTTTTTTCCATACCACATCCTACAAATAACAAAGCTTGTGACCATAAAGCATGCTTGAGTTGCATGCTTTGTTACTATAGTATGTGGTCATGACATTCAAAATGTCATGTAGAAGTAGCCTCATTTAAATATAGGTAAAAAAAAAAAGTGAACCATTACTGTACTTCTGCAGTTTTGTTGTTTTTCTGTAACTTTTAATAGTGGTATCTTCTCAAATATATTTTTTTTCCTGACAGAGGTTGTTGTCTAATGAGGAAGAAAAGAATAAAGCCATCATTCAGGAAGTTTGTTTCATGGTATCCTTTTCTGAATGTATTTAAATGTTTTGATGTAATTGCTTGGTGTGAAACATTTCTGAGAAATTGACTAGTCTACAGATTTGTCTCCTTTCATGCCTTATGCTGGTTAAGAGGACTGACATTTGAGGAAGATCTGAGTTCCTGGTTTGACATGATTCTGGCACTGACATTCCAACAAGCTCAGTTCCTCAAATTGCAGGAATTTAATGTGCAGAGATAATTTTAGTAGGTGGTGTAGACTTCGCCACGTACACTGTCTACCAAGTAATGAAATTCTTATTTGGGCATTCTTGTGGTCCTCTGACCACCATGAAGAGAGCTTTTGACCTTTAAGATGATATTTAAATCTTAGTGATACTTCCTCACATGCACTGGATTTACTGCCTTTTTGACTACTCAGAATCTTGCTTTTACTGTCAACATATCTTAATTTCTGCATCAGGTGCACCTGGCTTTAAAAAGTAATAGTGAATTTCGAGGAAGGAATTTCAGTAGAATCCATGGAGCAGAAACAAGGAGCAGAACCATCAGTGTGTTTGTGCTTTTCACTCCAATGATGTCAGGTGGTAGGGTATAATATAATCTGTCGTGTTTTATTTCTCAGTCCAGGTAATGTTCTCAGTCTTTGATACCCCAGCATCTCTAATACCCTTACTTTGTTTCAAGAGTCAGTGAATAGCTGTGGCATGCTGCTGGTTTTTGGCTACTATATTCAGTTGCATTTTGAGTTACCATGCAAAATCACTGATCTTAAGTTAAGCTACTGAGATGTTTTTTGTATGACTGCTGAAATGTTTGTCAAAAATGTAAAGTGGACACAGTTTGCTGAAAAAAATACACTTGCAAAGAGCTGAATACCATAACACTGCAATTTCTAGCTACTCTGACTGCATCTTGCCAGGAGTAAGTGATTATTCTTTGCATGTTTTTTTCACAGCTCACTTACTGAAGTATACTTACAATGCGAAAGAGGCTTAACTGTTGCTAACTTACTGAGATATAACTACATAATGAAACTACTCACAGTAGTTAGCAAAAGGCTCTGAAGAGGTGCACATGATAAAAAAAGCACTTTTGATTCATACTAAATTGGTGGATTTAACTTGCCCTTTTTGTTTTTACACCTTTGTTCTTAGGTTGTCTTTGCTTTTTTTTTCTTTTCAGACTTGGTGGATGCATCTTGTAAATCATTTGTGTTTGTCTCATGATTCTCAGTGTTTGGCTAGGGTGATGCACATCAGGAACAGCACAAATAGGTGTAATGCAATGTAAATCTCCACTAGAAGGAATTGAGATCACTTTTGTTTTTCTCCTATTCACATAGTTCAAAAACGATACCTTGAATTTTTGAACTGTAAGTGAAAAATGACAAGGGTTTTAGTATGAGTTATTACTCATAAGAAGGTAAGCTCCCCAGTTGTTTAGAACTTTTATTTACTTTGAACTTTATTGTGCTGACTTAAAATTAAAATTTAAATTTAAAATTTTAAAATTAAAATTTAACTTAGTGATATGGTTTAGTGGAGGACTTGTTAGTGTTAGGTCAGAGGTTGGACTAGATGATCTTGGAGGTCTCTTCCAACCTAGACGATTCTGTGAAAGTTAAACATTGTGGACTTAACACCTGCCTCTACAAAGCAAGTATTAATACAATAGCCTGTTCTTGATAAGCTGGCTAGAGAAGCAGCTGATTATTAAAACATGTCCCTGACACTTCTGTTAATGCTTTGTAGTCACTATCAAAAGAGAAGGAGTATCTAAGGCTGTTACAAAGTCCTTGGAGCCTTAATCACAAGGATGTTTTTACTTTTGCTATGTTACCTTCAGCTATGTTTTGCTGTGTTACCTTCAGCCTTGAAGTCTATTTTTGAAGTTGAGACAGGGATTTACTTGTTCTGCTGAGTATCTTAAGTGCAGCTGTAATGCCTTCTGTGATTTTGAGCTAACATTCAAAAGATGTCTGTGAACTGCTGTATACATTAATATTGATAAATTTGGCAGTATTCTTCCTTGAACACATTACCTCCAGAAAAAACTTTCAGGTCATCCCAACATTGTCCAGTTCTGCTCTGCTGCATCTATAGGAAAAGAAGAATCAGACACAGGACAGGGAGAGTTTCTTCTGCTTACGGAGTTGTGTAAAGGTAAACATTTCTTCTCTAAGCACCGGACATTGCTTCTGACAGCTGTTTTGCACAGGTTGCTTCACAGCTTAATTCTGAAAACCTCCTAAATATAGCATAGCTCATTAGAGCTAGAGTTCAGCTCCCTCTTTCATGAGAGTTCTGTTATGTTCTTTGAAATGGGTTGACCTCTTCTTAAATATGAGGTAATCACGAAGTTCTTTGTATTTGAGACTAGTCCAGAAAGGAACAGCAGGAATGTTTCCCAAGAGTGCCATTTTTTCCCTTGGACTGCAGTCTGTGTGGATTTGCCGTTTCTGGAATATCTATCTAATATAGCTCAAAACTGTAGACCTTCCTTGATGACCATCTATTCGTGACAAGCTTTCAGACTTGATGTTGTTCTGTGTGTGCTTATGTGAATTTATCTGGCTTTCTACAGGGCAGCTGGTGGAATTCTTAAAGAAGGTAGAACCCAAAGGACCCATCTCCTGTGATACAGTTTTGAAGATCTTTTATCAAACCTGCAGAGCTGTGCAGCACATGCATAAACAGAAGCCTCCTATAATCCACAGAGATTTAAAGGTCTGTTACAGTGTAAAGGCTGACTTACTCTTAAGGCTGTTGCTCAATTACAATGGACAGTCATGAGCATAGAGCTTGCATGTGTTGCCTTGCCAAGATTACTGGATGTTGATGAAGGTCATCACTGAAATACTTGCATCTTTTCGAGCAGCATCTTTTCCTTATATTTGTGCTGTTAATGTTTTTCTGTTAGCTAGTTCAGGTAGGTTACAAAAAGTCATATAACATCTTTTGCTGGTTAAGTCAGTCTGAAAGTTTTGTTTTTAATAAAATAACCAGAGTTATGACTTACAAATTGTAGTTTTGGCAAGGAGGTTTTCTCAGTACTGACAAACAGGCTTCTAGGTCATACCAAATAAGAGATTTTAAACAAGCTGGGATGCAACTTTTTTGGTGATACTTTCTAGAATAAGGTCTTGCAATCTTGGCAGAAATCTCTATGCACTGGCCACTAGAAAAGCTTGTAAAAAAGACTCATCTCTTCTCTCAAAAAGGGATGGAAAACTATTTACCAATAAATACATAGTGTCTTACATAGCCAGTTCCATACAAGGTCTTCAGTGTGTTGTAGCTGAGCCAATGCTGTAATTAGGTCTGCTTTTTTTCTTGTCAAGAGAAATTCCTGTCAGAGATAAAATAAGGAAAGAGGCAGAAACTTGGTTTCATTTTAGAGGCTGTAAAACAAGATGAAATGACAGTCGTGCTGCAATAGGCAGGGACCTTACTATAATCAAGTGTCAAATGGGGATCACTTAACTGTGCTACACTTCCTGGAAAGCAGGCCTGCAGTGTGGCATTAAAAAAAAAAAGTTAAAAGTTTTGAGTCTACCTTCAAATGAGATCTGAGATGGTAGTGTGGTTTTTGGGGAGAGGTGTAATAGGCTGCAGTCCAAAAAGATTGTCTAAACTATTTTGACTGAAAATAGTAGGATTCATGGAGTTTCTGCAGTATAGCTTAAAGATCAACTTCATATAGCGGTGGCTGTTTCTGTCTTCCTGTGGTTTCCTTCTCATGCTTTTCAGTGTAACACATTCTGAATCCCTTTGGACAAAGTTTGCACTTAAAATGTGTGTATACAGCACTGGAAGAACCCAGCTAGTTACTGAATTGTGAAAGTTCAAGCAGTTAGAGTGATTGGTAAACATTCAGTTCTTGTGTGATATTTTAATCGTCTAAATTTGATCTTTATAGGATTTGGCTTGCAGGACACAGCTGGCTTGCATAACACAGGTCGTGGAGCCTATTAGAGACAATCTGAATAATCAGCTGAAATGTTTTTAGTTATTAGCAACCTTCAGCAGAGTATGCAGCACAACATGTTCACCAAATCTTGATTTTTCTACAGTGTTACTGTAACCATTTTTAGTGTTCAAACTTGATTTGATATTGAATTATAGAACGTTTTTTGTTGGAAGGAACCTTAAAGATCACCCTGCTCTGGGGTATCTTCATTTCCAGCTATAGTCAGGGATGCCACCCACTAGATCAGGTTGCCCAGGGCCCCATCCAACCTAGCCTTGAACACCCCCAGGGATGAGGCATCCGCACCTTCTCTGGGCAACCTGTTCTGCTGCTTCACTGTGGGAGAAGAATTCGCAGGGAGCTTCGTGCTGTTTTGTGGGAAAGGAATTCGCAGGTGGCTTCGCGCTGTTCCACACATCCCTGAGTTAGAGATAATGAGGAGAACAGCAGTAGAACCAAAAACTTGAGCAAGGTCGAGATAAAGTAAATTGGCTACAGTGTTAAAGATGAGCTTTGGGCAGTGGCCAATTGCTGGCTGGCTCGAGACGCGTGTCTGAGGGTCTGTAACCAACTGTAAGACGGATTCGGGCGTGTGGACAGCGCGTGGGGCTACGGGGAAAGTATATGTAGTGGTGAAAAAGGGCAATAAAGGTCCTGCTGTTCAAGAGCCATCAGGAGTCCGTGTCGTGCGTGCCTTCACTTCACCACCCTCACAGTAAAGATTTCTTCTTAATATGTAGTCTAGATCTACCTTCTTTAAGTTTAAAGCGATTACTCCTTGTCCTTGCCTCCCATTTTCATTGTATATAGAGGTGAGCAAAGGTTATCCAACAAAGGAATTCAATTTGCTTATTGAGATTGATACTTAAACAGCTGTCTGTCTTCTTTACAGGGTAGTCAAAATTAATTTTATGGTGGAATAAGGACATGTCTAAGGGAGGTCAGTGGGATGTTCTGAAAACTGAAGTTTTGGAGAATGACATCCAGAGATACGGTAGTGTCAAAAGGAAAGGGAAGATAGATCTGTCTATCTGGAATGTGGTAGCATAATGTTGGAAAAGTTAAAAGGCACATTGGTCCCTTTTCATGACTTGTATCTCAGCCGTTTTCTGGACATGACCACGTGATACTTCTGCCCAGTATTTACTCTTCCCTTTAAGTTTCCTCCCAGTTTCACTTAGCAGTACAGGAAGGCTGGATTTTCAGGCACTAAGAAAGGGAAGGGATGAAGATGAACTGTTCAGGCAGCACATATTCCTCAAACAGTTGGCTTCTGTCTACTCGTGAGGTCATGGCTGCATCATTCTGGCTGTCCACCAGCAGCCTGCTTCTCTGCTGGTAACTTTTGTATTTTGTATCTACAGCAGTCCTAACCTCCACTCCACTGCAGTTGAGCTAACCATGTTCAATTCAATGAATGAAAGCATTTATATTTCAAGATACTGCTTATGCACTTGATGATATAAGAAACAAGCCTATCCTTGGGCACTAATAAAATGACTTTTTTTCCCCCAGGGTTTATTTCCTGTTCTCTTGGATGTTTACTGCTTATACCATTTTTGATGCTTCCTCTTAAAAATTGTCTGTTTCGCAGTGTGGTGCTGTTTGAAACCTTTGTTTTCCTATAAACAGGAACATTCTGGGCTAGAGTGAAGTATTATTTTCTATATATGTGTTTTTTATATTTGCTCTGTACAAATAAGTTGATATGTAAAGTATGTGTTTTGGTGTTCAGAAGTGGGATGTCTTCAATTTATTATTCTACCTCTTTTTGAAGGTGGAAAACTTGCTTATTAGTAACCAAGGGACGATTAAACTTTGTGACTTTGGTAGTGCTACAACTGTAGCTTACTATCCTGACTACAGCTGGTCTGCACAAAAGAGAGCACTGGTTGAAGAAGAGGTGAGACTATTTCAAAATAATTGATGTTGACAGTAGATTCCATTATCTGCTGTTAATCTGCTATTAATTCATGGAACTTCTAAGACAAATGAAGATTCTTACAGTTGTGTTCGTAAGTTCTGTTTTTATATTCACGTTGCTAGAGTTTAAAGACTGCCTGCAGTTAAAATCATAGCTTGTTTTCTGTAGCTGTGTCTGTAAGCACTGCTTCATTTTGAACAGTGTCCATTCTGCAGTCTGGTGTGGAAATAGAAATGATTGATTAATAGAGCCTCTTCTAATTGCACTATCAACAGGAAGTTGAAAATTGGTTATGCCAAAGAGATTCTCATCTTCTGAATTTTCTGTTAAGTGTTTTATGAAGAAATAGCAGGTCTTCTGAGCAGGACCTAAGCAGGCAGTATTGCTGTGCTCCTAGGACTACAGTGACAGCATTAAATGCTGTTGATTTTTCCAAAGTGCATTTGCTCTTTGTTTTGAGGTGAGAATAACGTTCCTAATGTGGAACAGTGATTTAGCTTCACATATTTGCATTTTGGAAACATTCTTGACTATTACATGATTCAGTTGATAGCTTCTGCATGGACAAGAGTTTCCGAAATTAGTTATCAAAGATAGCTGTCCATGCAGAATGGATAGCATTCTATTTCTGTGGTTGAATGTCATTAAAGCTTATTCTAGTTTCTGCTTCAAGAAATTCTATCTTCTGCAGATCACCAGGAATACAACACCAATGTACAGGGCACCAGAGATGATAGACTTGTATTCAAATTTTCCAATTAGTGAAAAGCAGGACATTTGGGTAAGAAATTTTCTTTTGCTTTATCATAGCTTCTTATGTCATCGTGAAACTGATTATGCAGTCTGCATATTAATTTTTTAACTAGAAATGAATGAAAATAAATGTGGATTAGACTGTTTATGTCAAAATCAACTTAAATAGTGTGAACTGTGTATCTAAATATTTAGGAAGTGAGATGTAGACTTAATGTTTTTTCCCCCCAGTTCTAGCTTGGCTTCCATTGTGAAAGGCAATGCTGAGCTTTCTTTGACAATCACTTGTTCTGTTGCTTAGGTGGAGCTTACCACAACACAGACATAATATTTATAGTCCTTAAATTCAAAATTCAAATTCTTTCCTTTCAAGCTCTGTCACGCATGTCATCCTGTGACAACTTACTGCTAAGTTGGATTAAAACTGTCATACCTACTGTATTAACAGTATTAACTGTTAATACCTACTACATCTAGGTATTACATTTAGATAGCAAAGATGAAAATAATGTAAGGATCATTCATGTTTTATATAGCAAAGTATATAAGCTGTTAATGTTCACTGAAAAAGCTGTTGTAAGTATTAAATCTTTAATTTTACCTTTTCCAGTTATCTAGTAACTGGTAATATTGCAGTAATACAGAGGTACTACCCAATTATTTTGTTTAGAGATGTTTTGGTTTATTGGATGTCTTTTATAGAGTCAGTGTCAAATTCTTCAACTGTCTGTATTGGCAAAAAGTCAAAAGACTAAGTGAGAAAATGTAATGTGGGTGCTTTGAGATTTCAGCTAGACTCTGAGAACTTCATTCCGTTTCTTAGTTACAATTGAGCAAACTTCTATTTAACGTCTATTTTAACATTATGTTTTCAGTGATTTTTTTTTTTCTGGCATGTGAAGAAATAACAAATGTTTTTTCTGACAACTTGGTCATTTCACACTCCTTCAATACTGACTGTCTGAACTAAGATTACATCTAGTAAGATGTAATCTTACACAGCAAGAATTTCATTTAACAAAAGCCTTTCTCAAAATGGCAGCTACAGTTATCCTAAACAAAAGAAACACATCTGTTGGCGTGCACCTGGTGCTTATCTCCTGCTGTGTTTTTGGAAGGTCTGTTCTGTTTACCGTGCTTTCTTTGGAACATGTTGTTCTGTGTTTTTCCTTTACACTCTGGTTTCAGCCAAAACATGCACAGTATCCAGCAGAAGAGTACGACAGTGTCTGAAAGTATAACTGACTTATAGTTTGTGGTTCACATAAACAAAACAGTTTTCCCAGGAAAGCGCATAGGGCGAGTAACACTCATGGTTACTTGTAGTGTGAGCTTAAAAGTATAAAGGAGATAGAAATGTCTTCTTTAAAACAGAAAGGAGGTAGAAATGTCTTCTTTAAAACAGAAGCATGGATGAAACAGTTATCAACTGCGTAGATTCCACAACAGGAATGTGATTAGGTACTGAATAGATTAGAAGTCCTCAGGCTCGGTCAGTTGTTTTCTGCACATTTCCTACCTATGTCTAGAGATATGCAGAAAACAAGCACATTAATTAGAAAGGAATTAAACTGAAGGTATTTGTTTTTAGTGTGCTTACTTAGTGTCATTTCCTGAACTGAAATGACAGTCTCTATCTTGTCGTAAAGATTTTTCTCAGAAATTACCCTTTTGGCTTGCAAGCTGCTTCATATATTCCCACTATCTAATACTTCTGGAAATGCAAATGAAGGGCTCCTTGCTAAGGAGTAAAATTTCAAATTTGGGTTCTCCTTAACCAATACCTGGTAAGAAATTCTTCTAGTTTATGTAAGGCATCTTCCAGATTTTACTTCTGCATGAGTTGAGTATCTGTAGATTTCATGTCCCTTATTTTTTTTTTCAGAAATTATTTTGAAGTACTGTCTGTGTATGCATGGAACTATACTATAAAACTTTTATTGTTTCTTATTGCCTGAAGCTTGAGCTGGGCATGGGAATAACAGTATCTTGATTTGTTTCAAAATCTTCTCCTCCTTTCCTCAAAAGACACTACCCCCCCAAAAAAAAAAAACCAAACAACAAAACAAAAAACAACCAACCAAAACACTTCCACTGTGCTAAGGGGTGAGATAAGGCAAAATGGTAAAGGAAAATTAGGACTTGTTTGTGGCAGTTCTATGTCATAAGATTCAAGACCTGTTGTGACAAAGTAAAGGCTTTTTTGTCACTTAGTTTTTTCACTTTCTTCTGTCCAGACTACTTAGAATTTCTTAGGAAAAATGAGGAAAGGTTAATAGCATAGTTGTTAAATTCAGGAACTTCCAATAAGCTGATCTTTGGTATTAATCCTGGTTTATTTCAGTGTACTCTGACATCTCAGAATGCATTTGCTATGCTGATTCCAAATATAGAATATGGACTGTAGTCAAAATTCAGAATGGATGGCTGGTTATAACCCTTCTCACTTGAGTTTTTTTAATTATGTGCCCAGTCTGTCAAACATTGACTCCTTTCTAGCATGACCATTGCAAGAAAAAGCCTGTCTTGAAAGATTTTTTTTGAAATTTAAACTATGGTAGACATTTTGTCTGGAATGGTGAGGGTGGGAAACTCAAACCAGAGTAAATTCCAAAGAAATATCTTTCCAGATTTCCAGGAATAATTTGGACTATAATAACTCCTGGTGGTTAAAACTAGATTTTGTACTTTCTCAGGGAGCTGAGGGATCATGTGAATTGTGCTGAATGCTTATTTTCAGTGCTAGGCAGAATAATTGAAAGATAAAAGGGAACAAACATTAATAACATTAATATTTTAGTGTTAAGTAATTGTGATTGGTTATTAGTTGTCTTTGACTTCTGAATATATTAGAAATGAATTTGTTCTGATAAACATGTTCTGTTTTTTGATATACTTCTGTTGTCAGTCTGGTTCCCTTTGGGAATCTAATTAAACATTAGACAACCTGCTCTATGATTACAATCTTACGTTTGGGGAAACTGGCTAAATACAAAAATTCCGAAGTTGTGTTATAATGGGAATAAAAGTGATTATACTGAGTGTTGTAGGGAAGGCTTGATGAAATGGGTCGGTATTAGCAAAATGATGTAAAAATAATGTACTGTGAATTTTAAATGCATCTGGAGCTTAATCTACTTCAGGTACCTGATTAAGAATGACAGACAGATCTTTTAACTGGAGCCCTTCAGAAAGACTATCTAATTATATATGCTGATGGTTTCTGAATTACTGACTTCTGAGGAGATTTTGTAGATAACACTGAAGGGTAGCTTATGAAGATTTAACACTCAGTGCATGAATTCAAGAAGATTGATAGGCTCACTTTCGGCATTGCATTCTGAAACACCACCAGTGTGTGCTGCAGTGGTTTTAACACATTTATGCTGGGGGCTAGCTGAAATGCTTCTTAAACTGGTAGCAAACTTTGTCTGGAGGAAGCACTGCTTTTCTAGAGGATGGAAATGTAATTGGAATGAGTAGACTAGATTCTGAGTAAGTTACCTGCATAACGAATAACTTTTTTTTCCCACTCTTTAATACTGTCTTGCTTTGTATGATAATGTTGTATGATCCTAACCACTGAGATTCAGGAGTGCTATGCCCAACCCTGGAACCTCAGTGAATTACTCAGTTACTTTTTAACTTTGACATGCTGCATTTTTTTCTATTGGTACATGAGTTCTCAAATCCACCCAGGCATGTTCTTTAATGGTTCTGTCTAAAGTTCTGGGGCAACATCTTGGGAAATGGGCTCTTCTGTTAAGTACATCTGCACAGCCTCAGCACTGATAATATTGGCTTTGGGGAATGCCTTGGTGCAACTGGAATTGCCTTTAGCCAGATTGAATCACAGTTGGTATTTAAAATGTTAAAAAATATTACTGTTACAATTCTAAGATACAGATGAAGGAGGAGGAATAAATAACACTCTGTATCCATTAAAGCAAAGATTAAATCTAAGTGGTCTCTTTACTTTGTGTGTTCACCCGATTGTCCCTGTGCTGTTCTCCCTTGTGACTGTGGATGCTGTCTCCTGATGTGCTTGATGTATTGAACTGCACAGGAAATAGTTTCATTCCTCCAACTAAATTATGATCTGTCTTCTTGCTAAGCAGATATTCCTGTGGCAGAGTAGTTACTGTTTCCTGTATTCCCCTGCTGGATTAATTAATGTAGACTACGTGGTGGTTCAGTGTATACATTATATAGAGTTCTTTATTTTATATCAACAGTCAGACACAAATGTACTTGCTATATGATAATGTACAGAATTAGTATATACAGCTTGCTTCTGGCCCAGGAATTAGTGAATTAACAAGTCATTTCGGAGTGACTATATGTCAAGCCTTAGATTTTTAATAACATTCAATTCTTTGAAATTGTTCTTGGGATAAACTGACAAGCAAAGACAGTTTGAGACAGTGCGCAAGGAGGACTGAAGGCCGTAAACAGATTTCTCAGCTAGCATATGCTTTAGTAAGTAAGCTGGGTACAGAAGAGAGTAAGGAAGAATTTACCAGTACGTTGTGCAAACATTTTCTCAGAGGTATTGGGTGCTTTACTATTAAGCTTTTATAGGCCAGAGGGAAGCATGGTTCTTCTACACCAGGATCACTCTGCAAATAGATTTCATATATTTTTATGAGTTGATATTTACGTACACACACACACACATATATATATATATATACACACACATATATACAAAACTTAAATTTACTTAACTAACACACAAAATTGTTCTAACTAATCCATAGCACCTAGACTATTCAGAAGTTAGAACTCATTATGTCCTGCTGGCTCTGATAGTTGTTCCCTTGTCAGGTTGGTTACACAGGTCAGTTAAGTTTGGACACTTCAAGGAACTTTGAAGTTCCCAGAGTGTGTTAGTCACAACTTTGTGATTTTTTTCTTTGAGGCTTGAACAATCCATCTGGAATTGATTTTTCAACTTTACTTGCTAGAAAGAATTGAGTAACCTTCTGATTAAAGTTGTTACGTGGTTATTAGGAAATAAAAGGACAATCATTTAAGGCTATTTTTCTTCAAATCTTTATCAAAACAGCTGTTTCAGAGACAACTTTGTGTTCCTGTAACATGGCATTTAAACAGACTGGTTTACGCTTAAATGCTTACCTTGGTGGTACATTGTATAGTAAAGTATTTGGGTTAGAAATAAGAAAGACCAAACTCTGACTCAAGAAACAGAATTAGTCTCCTTGAAGCCTAAGATGAAGTTTAGAAATAAAACGTCTAAAACTTATGGAAGAAGAATTCTGTTCCTGAACATGCTCAATGTTGCAAGTGTTCATTTTCTTGTATACTTGAAAAAAATCATAAAATAGTTATATTACTATGATTTTTATAAAGACATGAATAGGAGAATCACTGAAACTGAAAACTTCAGGGAGGGAAGGGGGGAACAAACCACATATCTATTTAAAAGCAGTTTCACTGCTAGGAGTGCTCTAACATGACAAGTGAATGTTTTACTAAGTGTTTCTGTCCTCAGAGAAACATCAAGGCTAATTATTTCAGGAGTGTGAAACTGATGCCTAAAGCATTGTAATAGATATATATATAGGGTTGCATGAGTCAGCAGTTGATGATTGAAACCTGTGATTTGCAAGCTCTATTAGGGAACTTAATCAATTGCATAGTCTAAAATTCCACTTCAATTATCAGTTCCTGAATTAAATATTTCTGCCTCATCTCTCTGTAGGCTCTGGGCTGTATCCTGTATTTACTCTGCTTTAGGCAACATCCTTTTGAAGATGGAGCTAAACTTCGCATAGTCAATGGAAAATACACTATTCCACAAAATGACACCCGCTATTCTGTGTTTCATGATCTCATCAGTAAGTTTATAATGTTATTAGCTTGGTGGTATCAATGGATGTATCTTAGTATTTGTATTATATTCCTGGAATTAAGTGTTGTCGATCTCTGCATAATCATGTGATGATGGAAAGGTTAACTGTAACAACTTTTCATTGTATTCAAAATTTTAATCCACATTCAGAAAACTTAAACTTTAAACGAAACTTATTTTTTAGCCATGTCACCTGTCTTGTTTAGTGTTTGAATCATTCCATAGCAGTGATTAGTGTTTTGATCAATTCTTTGAATTTGCTTTAGAAATACTTACTTTCAATTCATATAGGTTGCCAAAATCTTTGATTACAGTACCAGAAGTTTGGCTACAAATCCAACGTTATTAAATTGCTGTCAAAAATTAAATCCAACATTGCTTCTGAGGTTGTTCATTAATAGACTCCTCAAGTATATTCTATGAAATATTCTTAACCATAAATGGTGTTAGTTGTGGTTACTTACAACAGTGATACTTGAATATGGATTTAGCGGCTGCTCCAAACTGTTCCACATGTTTGAGTGCTCACATTGCTTTAGAGTGTACTGAAGAAATTACTGATCTTTGCTGGAAGAAGAGCTGTTAAGGGTATCTGTTTTATTGCCTGAATCATGTTTTTTAGGCTCTGCCTTGAAAGTGAACCCAGAGGAGAGATTGTCAATCACTGAACTGGTGAATCAACTGCAGGAGATTGCAGCAGCTAGGAATGTGAATCCTAAATCCCCCATCACAGAGGTAAAGGAATCTCATAAAGGAGTATTATTGATTAGATCTCCTTTCTTTCCTTTCTTATCCAATGTGAGTTTAGTAACAAATGTCAGAGCAGGTCCCATCTTCCTTAGTCTTTTGAAAACTTCACAATTTTGTAATTCAATTGAATTGATCTATATCACCTCTATGGTCTTTGAAAATGTGCTTTTATAATTCACAGTGCTTACATGACATTAGAGTAAACTAATTATAGTTCTTACTGCTTATTGAAAAATTGGCATGGTCTTGGGTCATTCCTTTGTATGTAAGTGCTCTGTTTTACATGCTGTGTTTAATCATCATTAACTTGCACAGGAAAATCTAATACACGAGGACTCTGCCTACGTTGACTTGAAACCCACTTATTTGTCTCCAGTTTGATTAATTTACACAATACGGAAACTGAATGAATTGCTGTACTTGAACTTCCTGGCTTTCTCTTGAGCCTCAGAAACAGATTGCATGCTTGTTCTCACCAAGTTATACTATGTAAGTTACTTTTACAAGTTGGCTAAAGAAGCAAGAAAATCATCACAGTATTAATCTCCACAGCTCCTGGAACAAAATGGAGGCTATGGGAACAATGCTCAGCCTCGGATGTCTGTAACATCGGTTTCACAGAGCTCCAAGCCTGCAGGACAGCTCAATAATATGTACAATGCAGGTATGTGCAGAAAGAAATATCTTCTAAGTGTAAGAGAATGGCATATCTTGTATTTTTGGAAAAAAGTCACTTTGGGGTTTTAGACATTTTTGTGGCTACTTTGAATTTATATTGCTGTTTCTAACCTTTTTGCTTTTTCTCAGGGTTTGGTTGGATGTTGATAACGCAAATGTGAATTTCTCAAATTTGTTGCTAAACAAGATAAAATTTAGTTTCTCGTGTAGAGCAATTGAAACTAAAATGTATTATTGACTTGTAGATGGGTGAGAAGTTCTGATAATGAATTAAAAATTGAGAGTAACTGACAGAATAAGAAATAGTATTTCTAAGAACAAGAGCTACAGTGAAAGTAAACAAAATATTTTACTTATTAAACCCCAAACTTTCCAATTCAGTGAGGCATATGATACTTTGTAATGTTCAGTGTAAAGCGAGAATTTGTGAAGTTAAATTTAACTGCTGAAAATCTTCTCAGAAGTGCTGGATTTTAAAGTGCTGGATTATAACAAAAACCTTGATATGTTGTGGCACAAGGTACCAAAATCGGTCCATATCTTGAGGTCTTGCACAAACAACATTGGATCTTGTATCTCTAATGTAGGAAGATGACACTTGTCTGTTTTCCAAGCAGAACTACTTAACATTATATATGGTATGACCAAAATCAGCCATTCTGTGTCTTTTTGCATAACTTTATGCTAAAACAGGCTTGTTGATATCTAAATGTTGAGGTAGTCCAACCAAGAAATGCAGAAGCAATTTCAAGGATTTTAACTGTTGGCAGCTATCTATGAACTACAGTAATACGTTGATATTAAGAAACCACTGATGTGACACTATTATTTTAGCCCAATAAAAGCCTATATGAAGAAGAAATAAGTCTGTAGGCATCTGAAATCCCCCTCTCCCTCCTACCCCTTATCCGCTAAAAAAGCGTTTGAACTGAACCCCATCAGGTAGTCAGAAGCCCATCTCGTAGCAATTGTAGTCTAAAGTCATTTTCACATTTAGCTTGTCAATCCCAAAGTAAAAATTTTTGACAACCTCAAGAAGGTAAAAAGCAGCAGCCTAAGATCACACTATGGGCAGTCTAGTCATTACGTTCAGAAGTAGCCATAGCTGATGCTGTCTTGAGTCCAGCTAATTAGGGGATGATTATGCAGAGTTGTGTCAGAGGAACTTCAGTGGTGAGGAGAAATTGTGGTATCATCTGAAGAAAAGCAGTAGTTAGACTAATCGCACTTAATAGAATCAACCAAAGCATGTCTTCAAAATGACACAATTAAAAGCTGATGTACCCATTCTATAAAAGTAGATATTCCAGGTTTGTACTTAATATAGTAAAGAAAATAAAAAGCTAATGGGCTTACTTGCATCTAATTTCTTAATGAAAGGCAGTTTCTGCAACCATCTTACATCAAGTGTGAATATGTTGCTTAACATTACAATTAACGTAGAAGAAATCAAGGGAATATTTCATACTGTATTCAGTTTTCCTTCCAGTTTGGTAGTACTTGCTCTATATTATGTATGCTGAATTGCCAGTAAGAGGGTATTAAAGCTCAAGAGGAAATTTTAAAAATTGGGTAATATTTATTTGCAGTAATTTTGACTGTATATGAATTGCTAAATAGGAATCTAGCTTCCAAATAGGAGTATAATCAAAAGGTTGTCTGGCCATCTGTTTTGTGCGGGAACGAGTACTCTTTGTATGCTATCATGCTAACAAATAGATGTTTCTAGCTGAGATTTTGGGCTTAAAATGTAACTTAATTATGCCTGCACAGGCAATATGAAATGCCTTGCTTTTATGAATGTTTTGCTGTTCTCTCTTAAATGTGAGTAGTCAGTTAAGCAATCTGTTAATTAGTTTACTAGTAGCTCTTGACCATGCAGAGGTCACTCTTTTCATAGGTCGTCATTAAGGAAAGCTTTCGAACTGTGAGCCTTACAACAAAGCTTAGTTTATATATACTTTCACTTCCATCTTTGTAGGCAACTTGCTTGAAAATGGAGCCTATTCCAGGATATGACTTAAAGTACAATTATTTCTGTTTGACTACTGTAGGCCTGACTGTTGCAGAATGTGACCAGACTTACGGAGGGTTCTTTGATATTCTGAGAGGAGGAACAGAACGGTTTTTCACAAATATTAAGGATACATCTTCTAAAGTTATCCAATCTGTGGCCAAGTAAGTAAAAATAAATTGCGCTGGTAAGAGTTCTAAATGAAGGCTCAGATACTTATTCTAGAAATGGTCAAATTCAGCATTCTTTTCTAAATATGAAATCTAATAGCTAATAGTTAGCACTGAGACTTTATGAATTATTATTTCTAATGTAGCTTTTTTATAAATATATTTTAGAAATATGCTGGGGGGAAAACCTCTCTACAAGTGCTGTATTCACTGGTGTTGTCTGCTCTGTTTTACACATGCTGAAAACCTGGGAGAGATGCGTGGAGGGGGGTGGGAGCAGGGACAAGTGGTATAGAAATAAGACTATCATGGATCAAAATAAAAAAAACAACTATAGAGGGTGTCAATGAATAAAGAAGGAATAAGGAAAGATAGAGTGATGATACTTAAATGGAATGGAGGGTAGAGAAACTGCAGGGAAATGGTGCATTGGCTCTTCTGTCCAGTTTCGTTTTCAGTTGTCATCCTGTGTCCTCTTTCATTCTGTCAAATGTAGGTGATTGAATGAAGGGATTTTACGCAAAATGAGTGGTTCCGCACTCTGTCTGCTTTGCCCTGAATTACATAGAAGAGTACTTTCCTCCTTGGATGTATATGTTCTCAGATTATTAGTGTATTGTTGTTTCTAATGATTCTTTTCACTCCCACTCCAAATGATTTTCACTACCTCTATATGATTGGTCATCACAGTATGGATTCATACATTTTTGAACTTATAATCAAGTTTTATGCAGTGTGAAGACTTTCTTAGTTCTAGGAAGAGAAGGTAAGTCAATATGATGATAGAACTACGAGAACTGTACTTTGTCGTTTACTGTAGGGTTCGTAGCACTTTAACTGGAAATACTGTACTTGAAGTCTTTTGCTTGTAACTGCTTTTCTGTCAAGTGTAGTCTGTTTATTGTACTGCTCTAAACTGTTTGTAATGATCAGAGAACTCAGATCTGTAGAACTTGCACCTCTGTAGCCACTTTGAGTGCATTTTTCTTTGTTTGTTCTTATGTTTAGTCTGTTTAAACTTCTCATGTATGGCTTTAAAAGGCCAGGTCCTCCATTTTTTAAAGGTCAGAAAAGCTATACAGCTTTGATCTGTCCTTACAAGCCTTCCACAGATAAAAGCAATTGGCACAACATCAAATTTTTTGTCCTGGGAGAACTGCACTGACTTGAGAGAAGAGTGGGAGGCGTACAAGGGGAGTGAACTGTTGCATGATGAAAAACAGTGACTTCTCAGCAGCATAGCAGAACTGTAGGAATTCTGTGTATGAAGTATTATGATGAGCTGCTTTTAGCTTTTCAGCAACTGTTCTCCATTTTAGTTCTTTGGCACATGCTGTCTTACAGACCTCTGTTCTTTATCCCCTTGTACCTGCTACCTTTTGTGGAACTGATCTTCCTGTGCCTGTCTGTTCAGTCTTGCTTTTGTTGCTTTCATGGTGTCTTTTTAAAGAAAATTTACTGTGTGATAATGGATATATTCTGCCAATTCCTTGCCTTTGGCAGCTCTACTACTTAAAAACTTGAAGGTACTGAATTCCTTGTCTTAAATTCTGCCGATTTTGCTTAGATTTTGAAGTTTAACAGCAGAAAAATGACTTTTCCTTAGTGATAGATAGTCCTTATTCTTCTCTTCCATTGACAGAGTTATAAAATTATAAAGTTTTAAGCTGTCATTCTCATGCCTTTGTTTTTACTCTTTCACTCTAGTATTTTGATTGTACACTGCATGCTTCTGCAGTATTCTTGCACTCCACTTCTTGTGCTCATCTCCACAAGACTTTCTGTATTGTGCCTTTTCCCAGGGGTGAGGGATAAGAACTCTCTGTAGGTTACCTTTCAGTATGGAATGCCTCATGCTGCCTTCTCACCTTATTTTTATTTCTTACCTGACAGGTTTGTGGGGCTTTTTGCTTTGTGTGTTTTCATTTGGTTCCATAATAAAAGTAGCATGCAAGGAGTAAAATAGTAACCATATATTCAAGCTCATCTGGCAGCTTCTGATGTATAGAACAGTGAGTACTTGATGGTCAAAGATGCTGGTCAGTTCACACGCTCTTCTCTCTCTAAAATTATTTGTTAGAGAATAGTGATTGCCCAAAATAAGTCTTGCATCTTGATTACAGTGTTCATTGTGAATTGTTAGTTACTGTACTGTTGGTGAACTATACCCTTGGCACTTTAGTTAGAATCAAGTTTTAATTTTTTTTACAATAATGGAAGAGTATGATTGAGATGGAAGCTCTTGTGCCCTGCCCAGAACCAGGGTCACTTAGGCCTTAAATCACAGTGAGACACAAACTGCTGAAGTTCTCTAAACTGCTTCAAACTTAATCCATGATTTACTTTGACAGAAGCTTAGACACTATCACAGGGATCTGAGTGCTGTTGGAGATATTTTTGTGCATGTCTTGTGGAACTCAATAAATATTCTTAGTCAGGAAAAAGCTCTTCACTTTTCCATCTCATTTGCATTAATCACAGAAGGTCATATGTGGTTATTCACTAGAATTGAGTATCTCGAGAGTATAGTTTGACATGGTTTGCGTTTTTACACTTACCAGTTGTAAGTGCTAAGATATTCAAATTAGATCATAGAATCGTAGAATGGTTTGAGTTCGAAGGGACCTCATGGATCATCCAGTTCCAACCCCCCTGCCATAGACAGGGATGCCACCCACTAGATCAGCGTGCTCAGTGCCTCATCTAACCTGGTAGATAACCAACCATTGGTCTCTTCTAGCTAAAGGGGGATAAAACGCTTCCATGTCCTGTGAGGAATTGATAGAGGATCATCAGACAGTGTCTGTAAATGTGCCATGACTTAGTGGCAAGCTGTCACTTTTGCTTTACATTGTCTAAACATTACATACCAAGCGTAATCATGAAGAGATAAGTTCCCCTCTGATGTTTTGGACTAGGCTGATTAAATACAGATTGATGTCTAAGGTGACTCATGCACCTTAAAGGGAATGTGAGGTTGTCAAATTTATTAAAGCTCTGCACTAGCAAAATCAAATACTGGTCTTGAGGCAGACTGTCTTGATAAAACTGCATTCTTTTCCTGTTTTCCCTGTGAATTTGTTGATTGGTTTCGGGAATGAAAGAAAAGGATGGAATGCACCAAGTACAGGAATGTGCTAGTGAGAACCAGTTACTTCAATACTTGTTTTCCATATGATGTTTAATCAATACTCAAAGAGAACCTTTTCCACTTGTAATTCGTCAGTGCTCTTTAGTGGCCCTTAATGCTGCAAGTTTCATTCTCTGAGTCTGTATTCCATTTCACTGGAATGGCAGCACATGAATTAATGTGAGCAATATTTAATATTTTACAGGGCCTATGTAGTCTGAAGTTCTTTAGCATTTACGCACTCACTGTACTTCTGAGAGTCCTACCACTAGGCTTGTGCATTCTTAAACTTCTTGTACATTAACTGTGCTGAAATGCTAATCCATTCTTTGTGTCTGCTGTAGGACATACCTATTTTCTGTCAGGATCATTCTCTGCCCTCAGAAACTTGTGTTGTGGCTACAGCTGACAGAATAAAGGACTTAATAATGCCTTTTCTACTACCGATTGCATCCTTGACTACCTTTCTAAAACTCTTCAACAAATACGAGAAGCAGATATTCTGGATAAACTAAAATGTCTCTTCCTTGAAATGCATTTTCACTTCTACACTTAACTCCTTGTGTTGGAGTCTGTCATCTCATTAGAATCAGAGAGAGGCTTGGGATGGAAGGGACCTGGTATTGAAACCTGGTATGGAATTCCTGGTATGGAATTTGCATTCTGCAAAACTTTTGATTGCTCTTTTTTTTATTACTTTGTCAGACTAGTCTCTTCTGCTGAAGAAATTATGATCTAAAAATGCAAGAACAATTAGCTGCCTTTTATTGCTAGCTTCCTTTGCTTCTGAAGTAATTTTGTTTCTTGATGCTGCATTAATGTTTTATTTGGTAGATCTTAATGTTTCATTAGGTAGTTGAATGATTAATTCAGTTTTACAAAGCAAAACCAAGTGGAAGCAGATTGTGAATTTCAATGCTGCATTTCTTCTTGGCCAGTAAGAAAATAAGCATCAGCAGTGGTGGTACTTAGGTAATGAATAGGTGTTTCATTGTGAGTGTAGAAATGTATGGAGGAAGATTGTTTAGTGTTAGAGCATTCTTTGACTAAAGATTGTGCTTTGCGTGCTCATGTTTTAGCTATACCAATTCATCTGTTTTTTATTCTTTCTTTCCCATCTTCAGGTGATAGCAACACACGGTAACTGTGTGCTCATCCAAAATTTTGTGCTGTATGCTAACTAGCTTTATTTTAAAATTGCTTATTTTTTAACTTAATTTGCTGGAGTGATGTTTTGTTTAATATTAAGTATCACTTTTAAATGCAACTGTTCTGACAAAACTAGTATTGCCAACCCTTTCCACAATGAAAAGTCTCTAACATTTAATTACAACTTCTGATTTTTTGCAGATACTTGTACTGCAAAATTAAAATTTATATTTTATTTGCTACATTTTGCTTTAGGTATCTCACTATAAAAGCTTTGCCTGCTGTTATCAGAAAAGGAATTAAGTGTTATGATAACATACTTTTCCCATTTACTTTAATTGGAGCCTTAAAAAGCCTAAAATATATGGATTTTTTTCAAACCAGAAACCCTACATGTAATGTCTTGACTTCTTTGGGTGTTGTTGCACTCATCACCTGCTGGCAATATTGCTATGTAAATGAAACGTCCTGCTATTAGTAGCATGAAGGGAAAAACCTCAGTCCTGATACTTTGTTACAGGGTTATGTCTTGAAATGTATAGGAATGCATATCAGTGTGTGTGTGTGTGTGTGAAAAGTGGACTGAACAATTGTGTGTCTATTTTGTCTTCCTGAAAATTAAAGAAATCTTATTTGCCAGTCTGAAGTGAAACACTCCAGTAGGAAGAATATCTTGTGTTCCATTGTTAATACTGAAATAGTATAATCTCAATAATCTGAATAATCTCAAGTCCTCAGAATAAAGCTTAAGGAAAACATGGAATAGGAATTTGAGGAAAGTCACACATTTTAAGAGACTTTTGATTCTGCAGTTTGCGTAGCAGCTACATTTTAATTAAGACAGCAGAACTATTCTGAAGTTTTTTTCAGTTGCAACAGGCATACGGATTTTTTTCCTGCAAAATAGCAAGCTTGTCTTGGCTGTGATGTTATTGTCATACCAAATAGCACTTTTTCAGTAAGTACTTTAGCTTTAATGTGCATGGAGCTTTTCTGCAAGTGTGTGTAGTGAGATCCATGTTCCTAGTAATGTTGCATTTTAATTTAGACAAGTGTAAAAATCGAAGATGTATAGAATGGTGTTGTTAGTAAACAGGTCAGTATCTGAAAAAATTCCTGAATGGATGTAAAGACTTTTTCTTTTTATAGCTCTGTGCATTCATTTCACACTGTTTAACCTGTGGTAATGTTGAAGACATAATAGATCTTTGTTCTCAGGGTATCATATTAGGTGGTTCTTTGTCTTGATACTAAAAAAAGTTCAAGTTGTTAGAATGATCTGCATGTTTTCATGCTTGAAGCTGATGGGTGTAAGTGACAGAGTTTGACACTTCTCAATCATAAATGACTGTGTTCATCACTAGTAAGAATTCATAATTAGCTCTGAATGTAATTTTCTCCCTTAATCAGTTTGGCTGAGGAAGTTTAAATATTTCCAAAGTTGCAAAGAAATCTGAAATAGACTAAATGGCCAAACACTATCTAGACTGAGTTTTTAGTGCTTTGTCTAGTAAGGCTCTCAAAATTCCTTGTAGTGACTTCAGTGTATCTTGAGACCTTGGATCATTTATCATTGCTAGGACAATGACTATGCCAGTCCACATAAACATTCTTTCATGTCATTGCATTCAAAGGAATTGTTCTTACCTCACCTAAAATCGTCCTCCCAGTCCTTGTAAATTCAATCCTTTAAACAATCCCTCCAGCCTCTTTTGTATTTAATAGCAAGCCATAGGAATCAAAGATAAAATGTTTTCTCTTAATGTTTTGAAAATGAGTGTAGTATTCTAGGTCTTTTAAGTGTCTTGAAATTTTGTAGTAATTCTAAAACACCTGGTTTTGATAATGCGTTTGCATTCTTTAAATATGCGTCATACTGTGGTGAACTTTTGATATTCTGCAGTTATGCTACTAATTTAAGTTAGGTATCTAACCCAAATTCTGTAGGTGATACCTGTCAATCCTGCTTTGCCAATCAGGAGTGCAGATCCTGAGCAATCAGGAGGCCTGTTGGATCTAACTCAAGGGTGTTGGGTTTATGCTGGAGTCTTTCAGTCTTTCTCAGGCTTTTTCATCCTGCTACATAGCAGCTACCCTGGAAAGAAAAAAAATATTAGTCATTTTGAAATACTAAGCTATTGGCATAATGTAGGTGATTAAGCAGAGATGGAAGGAATTGAACTAAAACACACACACAAAAAAAAACCTTCACAATTATATAGAAGAGAAATGAGTAGTAATTGCTCACTTTGGGCATTTTGGAAGTGAATTTTCAGAGAAATGATTTAAATTTATAAATTCAATGAATATGCAGTAAATTTGAGCTATCTGTGAAAAATGTGAATGAATATACAGTAAAGTTGAGCTAAAATCTATGAAGACAGGCAGAGGGAGTTGGGGCTGTTCAGCCTGCAGAAGAGGAGGCTCCAGGCAGACCTTACAGCGGCCTTCCAGTGCCTAAAGGGGGCCTACAGGAAAGTTGGGGAGGGACTCTTTGTCAGGGGTTGTAGTGATAGGACAAGGGGTAATGGCTTTAACCTAAAAGAGGGAAAGTTTAGCTACTGGGGAGAAATTCTTCTTATAAAAAAGATGGAGAGTGACTTCTGACATGGACAGATAGTTCTAGGATCTGGGCAAACAGTTTTAAACTAAAAGAGGGTGGATTTAAATTAGATAAAAGGAAGAAATTCTTTGTTCAGAGGGTGGTGAGGCACTGGAACAGGTTGCCCAGAGAAGCTGTGGATGCCTCATCCCTGGAAGTGTTCAAGGCCAGGCTGGATGGGTCCTTCAGATGGAAGAAATGAAAAGTTATTCATTGTAGTGAGTGGAGGCTAAGACCTGAATTTTTGAATTTATGGCTCAAATGCTTCTATTTCCCAGTATTAACTCCAATGTGTTCTGTTTCAGTTATGCAAAAGGAGACTTGGATATATCATACATCACTTCCAGAATTGCAGGTATGATTGCTACCTCTCTCAATCATTTGGTAGTTCTTAGTATACGAAGATCTCAAGGTGAAGTATTCACTTCCTTCTGTTTTCAGTGATGTCCTTTCCAGCTGAAGGTGTAGAGTCTGCCATCAAAAATAACATAGAAGATGTGCGGTTATGTCTGGACTCTAAACATCCTGGGCACTATGCTGTGTATAACCTTTCTCCAAGAACATACAGGCCTTCAAGATTCCATAATAGGGTGTGTATAATTTTTGTGTATTTTTATAACAGGTCTTTCAACACAGTATCTTGATTTATATCTTCAGCTTCCTGCTGTGAGATACGTTAAAGTAGGCTGCTTAATCAAAAATATGACAAAAGAAGAGTATAAACATAAGGTTAGAGTAGCCTGTGTTCTGCTTGTCTTTGGTTCCTGTTCAAAGTTATAAATTAAGGCTAATCTTTAATCTTACTGACTCAAGTCCATTTCTTAGGCTAGTGATATCTTTGAAGAAATGTAATGGTACCCTTATATATTTCAGATTTAAATGAAGAATAACAGTCTTACTAAAACTTCAATCTCTTCTCATTCAGAGTTTTTTTTTTCTTTCAAAAGTAGTACTGCTTTGGAGACTGATTTTAAATAATGCTGATGGGACTTTCTCCTTGTCCCACTGCATACTGTTTGACTGCAGTGTGTCCCAGCCCTGGAGTGTTGCTTTTTCCTGAGATCACCAGCTGACTGCTTGTTGCTACTGCCTGAAATACTGGTAAAATTTAGCTGAGCCTTCAGTAGCCTTCCTGGCTATTTCTCTGATGCTAAAATGAAGACACATCCCCAATTCAGTAACATGGTAGTGAGGACAACTTGCTAGGTGTTGAATGAAACTCTTGACTTCTGTCAGTGCTCCTAAATATGCTTCAACTGTCCTGTAACTAGTTCATCAGTGTAAGTTATTGCTGTGTTTTGAGTTGTCTAGTGTAGCCAGTGCTAGACCTTATCTACACTGCGTGTAGAGATCACGCCCCTTCCCCACAATACTGACTGCCCAGTGGGGGATCTAAAAGCATTATTTGCTACGTGAAACCCCTTTTGGCCCTTATTCTGCAGAGCCATCCTTTAGCATTGCTTCAGTTATCTGAGCTTGCTTCAAACTTCATCAGGCTGGGAAACATTTAATGTATGTTATCCAGCGCTTGTCACTTCCCTATTTGTATCCTTACTTTGTACTGTCTACAAGTTTAAATGTCACACCTGAAAAGCAGTTATTACCTCTTTGGGTGGAGGATTCTATTCAGGATCAACGTTCTCTGAATTTGGTTCAGTATGAGGTTTAGTAAAAAGACTGTTAAACATGGAGGATAATAAAAGTTCAGGGAACTTACTGCTTGGAGCAGGTACTTCAAAGCAAAAACTTCAGGAATGCATTTTAGCACAAAGGTCCTGGAGAAGTCCACTGAGGCTCATGTATTTAAGTGAACTCATTTATTCCTTGTTCTGATAAAGCTATCAGTCTCTTTTTACGGAATGATAAATTCTGTGACTGGGAAATTGTCTACCCAGGAGGTGTTCTTTGGTTATGCAGGTCTGAGGTACCTAGACACTGATATTCCTGATGTCTTGATGCTGTGAGTGGCAATATGAATGCAGTTAAATCTTCTGATGGCCTGAAGATTTTCTGGTATACATTTATCTTAGTGACATTGATTTTGTTGTATGATTTTTGTTTTGCTTTACTGTATCTGGAAAGAAATAATATGTTGTATCTTGTCATAACACTATGTGTTTCTGCCCACTTTGTTGGCTAGGAGTGTTTAAGTTCTATAAAAAGAAGCAAACAAAAAAGCAAAAAATTGTCTTCTGTAAAAACAGATGTTTTACTTGAAAAAAATCTTGTATGAATTAAAACTCATGATGGGAAAATTTTCCCTGTCCATCTTTGAAATCCAGATACATGATGAATAATGCTTCCTGACTTTTTTAACTTCATTATTCAGTGCTGGGCTAGAGCAGTCAAGTAAGAAGCTAAAGAATCTTAAGCTTCTCCAGTGTCACAAAAGATGATTCTGGCAAGCCTTAAACTCAATCAAAATAGAACAGCATCTAAAACATTTATGAAATGACACTTACATGGTTTCCTGTGTACTATGTCTAACTTTTTTTTTAAAAAAGCCTTGATTAAAGTTAGTGGTAGCTTTGAAATCCTCTCTGCTAACTTTGAGTCATGTTTGGAACAGGTTGCTTTGAGAGGTTGTGCACTTAGTCTCTGGAGATTTTTAAGACCTGCCTGTATAAAGCTCTCAGCAAGTCAGTCTGACCTCACCACTGACTCTGCTTTGAGCTGTTGGAGCCTCAGGAGATCCCTAGTTCACTGCAATCTGAATTTTAATTTGATTCCATCTTATAAAAGGAGGTCGTGGGTCTTTAAAGGTGTCAGCAAAACAACATTTTGGCAATTTCAATTTTGATAATGACCAGAACGTTTTGAGCTTCAAACACAGCCAAATGGAAAGTGGACAATGTTGTGTGGTTTTCATTTCATGGCAAAACTAGTGTCTGAGCAGAAAGTAAACTGTAAGTAAAAAAAGTCATTTCTTCAACTTTTAGAATGTCTTTTCCAGTTTGTTTTCTGGTTTATAGCTGTAATGCTGCAATATGATTCTTTCAGTGATAGTGTAATATTTGAGATGTACTGAAGTCCATGTTGAAACCTGTGGTGAGCAAGAATATAAAGGGCTACTTGCTTTAGTTTTATTTGGTCTGTGGTGACTTTGCAAAACTTTTCACTAACAAAAGAATGTTAAATCTCTAGCAAAGTGAGGCTTTCTGAAACAGCCAACTTTTTAGCTTTTCACTGTACTCTAGTATTTTAATTTATAGAAGGCTTCCTATGTCAGATTATCTCTTGCAGCCTTTTTTCCTGAGCTTGGCATCTCATTGAGAACTTCTTATGATAGTTCTGGTAATTAATCTGAGTAACCCTTGAACTCTATTTGAGAACACATGTGGCTGATAGTGAACTTGGTCTTTCACCTTCATTTTCAGCCCTGTCTAAAAAGAAAAAGGTTGCTTTGTAAGTTGTTCACCTGGTCCTGATAGAACATTTGCTCTTTGAGTTGCAAGTTCTCACGGATCAGGCTTCTCATGTACTGTGTTCTTACCAGACAGATGGCTTTAAGAATACAGAGGCTCAGCAGTGAAGCGATTATTTGGCATTCTTTTGTAAAACTAATTGCAGAAGGAGTATTACTGAACTGTTGAGGCTCTTTGAGTAAAGGACACAAGTAAAAACATACTGAATTTAATCTTTTACTTAAAAATGTGCACTACTCAGGTTGGAAGCTTTTACTATCTGAAGTTTTCTCAGAGAAAAAAAACCTGTTGTTGATACTTCTAGTGCAGCAGAACGTAGAACAGACCACAGGTCTGCTGTGTTTGATCCTATAATGTGATGCTTGTAGTGTGCAACAGTATTTTTGGGAGGGGCATGTTGCTTAATTTCTGCACAGAGGTGGCATTGAAGTGCAAAATTTCCTTTTATACATATGTCATATGACATATATGTCATGTTTCTCATTTTGGCTGTATCTCTCATTGCAGGTTTCTGAATGTGGCTGGCCAGCAAGGCGAGCACCAAATCTTCAGAATCTCTACAGTATATGCAAGAACATGCATTTATGGCTGAAACAAGATCAGAAAAATGTTTGCATTGTGCACTGCCTTGTAAGTAATTGGTTTCTCCCAAGTGTTAGATGTTGAACTTAGTGATATGGTTTAGTGGAGGACTTGTTAGTGTTAGGTCAGAGGTTGGACTAGGTGATCTTGGAGGTCTCTTCCAACCCAGACAATTCTGTGATTCTGTGATTCTGTTTTGCTCAATCCAACTTTAGGTTGTGATTAAGGATACTGGGGTCACACAGTTCATGAATATCACTGGTTTTCCTCACTGTAGGGCCTGGAGGGAATTCCATCTTGCTATGTATTAAGAAAAATTCTTTCCATAAATTTTCTCTTTAGGCACTTAGAAGGATGATGTAGCTCTTCCTTGCTGTCCTGGCTTCAGCTAGGATAAAGTTATTTCCTTCCTAGTAGCTGGTATGGTGCTGTGTTTTGGATTTAGGATGAGAATAAGGTTGATAACATGCTGATGTTTTAATTGTTGCAGAGCAGTGCTTACACTAAGCCAAGGACTTTTCAGCTTCTTGCTCTGTCCTGACAGCGGGCAGGCTAGGGGTGCAGCGGGAGCTGGGAGGGGACAGACCCAGGACAGCTGACCCGGACTGGCCAAAGAGGTGTCCCATACCATATGATGTCATGCTGAAAAATATATAGGGGTGGCTGGCTAGGGCTGGGGGGTACTGGCTGCTTGAGGATCAACTGGACCTTGACCAGCAGGTGGTGAGCAATTGCAATGTGCATCACTTTTGTACACAGTAGTAGTAGTAGTGCTATTATTATTTTCCTTTCTTTTCTGTCTTAAGAAACTGTCTTTATCTCAACCCGCAGGCTCCATTTTCTTCTGATTCTCTCCCCTATCCCAGACAGGGAGGGGGGAGGGTGAGTGAACAGCTACATGGTGCTTAGCTGCCGGTCGGGTTAAATCTCAACATTGCATGTAATATAGAAGGCATTATATAGGAGGGATTAAGGCAAAATAGCCTTCGGGAGAAAACATGTTTTCTGCCATCTTAGTGTTTGCTCTATATTTCACTCTACTATTTTGATGGAGCACTCTTATGTTGTAAGTAGCGGCT
Source organism: Cygnus atratus (assembly GCF_013377495.2). Classification (NCBI taxonomy): domain Eukaryota; kingdom Metazoa; phylum Chordata; class Aves; order Anseriformes; family Anatidae; genus Cygnus; species Cygnus atratus. The sequence goes on from NC_066396.1 coordinate 53,821,167, forward strand.
GGGTGTAAACTGCTTTTCCCGCTACTGTGCACTTGGAATGTAATTATCTGCAGAATTGCAGAAACCTACTGTGGGACTTTGGTGGATCCTGCTTTTGCTGGCAGCCTATTGCCTTGTAAATTCCAGTGTTATTTAATGTATCGCTAACTTTGATATAGCCCTCAAAAAAGCAAGTGAACTGATAAAAAGCAACCTCTCATGTCAAACGTGGGAGAGAAATAATTTTAAAGAATAGTTCATATGCTCAAGATTTGAAAACATGAGGTTACTGTCATGTTTGCATATGAAAATTACGTCAGTATTTCATATGCTTTTCCTGTGCAATAAAAACACGACAGTTGTTGCAGGAAAGTACTCAAAACCAGTCCTTAAAATGGTACAGTGTATGGTATTTTGCTATCAGAGTCTAAAACAGGGTTTGTTAGGTATACTGCCTTAAACAGAACTTTGCAAGTAAGAATTCAATTAATGCATGACCCCGGAAAAGTGATGGGATTTTCAGTGCTACTGTGAGTTTAGAAATCTGGTTCTGTATTAAAGTGATACTTTCGTATCTCAGTCACAATGTAATTGCTAGTCAAGAAGGTAAGCAGCAGATGTGGTAAGTTGGCATCAATTTTTGTAATACCTTTCTCTTGAAGCATTTCCTTTAAGGTGTCTTAAGTCACTTCCATTCTTCAGGTGTGAGGGAGGCTTGTAGCAATATGCCTGCATGCCAGGTGTGATGAGGAGCATACACTGGACCCAGTAGAAGTGGATGATAACTGCAATGTGTCTTGTGTTCATCTACCTGGAAATTGCCTCAACATGCTGCAGCTCCTCAAGCATTCTTAAGTGTTCCTTTAAATAACTGTGTTTCACCTGTGTTTAAATAAAACCAGTTAAAATACTTACACGTACTATGTTTATAAGCTATGTTTATTTTACTTTATTAAGGTTATATTTCTAATCAGAATAATTCAGTAACAAGTCTCATCGGTCTTTTTAAGGCTTTGAGAAAAATTTTACCTTTAAAATCTAGTCTTTTCTGGTTGTTTTTTATTGCTGCCTTAATGATTGCTTAGGCTGAAGAATTGTTTTTCTCCATATCCAAGGCATATCATCCCGTAAAAACAGACAAGGAAAAACTGAAGTTCTTAGTGTCTTATCTCTGTATGAGAAGTTTCTTTTGCTTCCTTTCTGCAAGTTATCAAGCTTGCAAGTTATCAAGCTTCTTTCTGAAGTGGAAGGATCTGTCACCAGATTTGGTTATTAATGAGCAAGACTTTTTTAAATTTTGAATATTGTAATTCTGTTTATGTTGTAGCCTGTTAAGTCTTGTCATGTTTTTGTCCTCTGACTTCATGACATGAGTGCAAAGGGTTTGCTGTGTTTTGCTCGTTCAACCTGTTTGTACAATGACTTTTTCCCCTCAGTGAGACACATATTTGGAAGTGGCTTTGTAATGATAGTGTACGTAACTCACTGCTTGTCCTGTTGATTGGTGTTGGTTTTTATTTCCCTTGTGCTCATTAATGTTTTGTCCTAAGTCTAGGCTTCTAGGGGTAGGGACTATAGTTTTGTTCATGTGTGTGAAACTTGACTGAAAGGCATGGTCCACCCTACAGAATCATAATAGCTAACCAAAGGCTAGCTTTGGTTGGAAGTGACTTCTGGAGATCACTGGGCTCTGTCCAATGCCCAAAACAAAGCCAATTTCATTGTTAGTGCATGTTGCCCTTAATTAGGGCTTGTTAGTTACATCAGCAGTAAAAAAAAAATCAGTTGCTGAATTGCTCTGTAAAGACCTAGCTCTTCTGATGCTGGTAGACCTTTTCATTGAGCTAGGCAACAGCTAGAATAGAGATGCCTAGATTTGAAGGAGATGACTGTTAAAGGAATTTGAGGAGGAACATTTCCTTTTTCCCCATTTCTACACATACACGCCAAATGACTACGGAAAAATCTATTCTATGCTTGCTGATAAAACAAACAAACAAAAAAACAATAAAAGCCTAAGGTCCTATTCTGTTAGCTGTTACCTTCTAACTTCTGAATATTCAGTATTTTGTTTTGTAGGGAGGAATACAGGATGTGTGTAGAAGTAGTTCCTGCAGATGGATTCATTTTTTTCCTTCCCTTCTCTTAGTTCATTGACAAGTATTAATCTCAGGCAGTTTTAGTCAAACAGCTATAGAATATAGTATGGCTCAGTTCTTAGAACTGCTCCTGTAGCAGAAGCCCATGGTTATTGACCTAAAATAGCACTGAACTTGGTTAAGGCCAGGAAACAGACATTAAAACAGATGTTAGTGATAGTAAGGTAATAAATATCAAACTGAATTTTAAACAGCAGTAAGCTAAAGCAATAATTTATTCATGTTTGAGCAAGCAGATAGTCTACAGAATAGTTTGTATTGTGTGAAAAATCAAATGATCACACCAGAACTAGAGCTGCTTTATGTAGAACACACAGGTAGTATGTTCTTCAGTAACTTCTGTAATGATTTTTCCACTAGGTTTAATAACAAAATTACAATTTTCTTGTAGGATGGAAGAGCCGCGTCTGCTGTTGTAGTTTGTTCTTTTCTATGTTTCTGTCGTCTCTTCACTACTGCTGAGGCTGCGGTTTATATGTTCAGTATAAAACGATGTCCTCCTGGCATTTGGCCTTCTCATAAAAGGTATGGTATCAGTCTGTTTGTAGGGTACTATTGAAGCAAATATTTGTGCAATTGTGAATATGCTACTATTTTTACAGGGTCCTTTTTAGGATAAATTATTTCAACAGTGTCTGTGTTAAAACAGCAAAATACTTGGAAAAACAGGTGTATTGTAAGTAGATAAAGTAGTTCTGTGAGTAGTTTGTGAGACCTTAATTACTCATGATGTTATCACAACTGAATCAAATATGATATGTAGTGAAGCAGTGTTAGGAATGAAAACAACGGTATGCAGTGCTTTTGAATGCTATCTTTACTACAAAATCCTCTTCCACATATAGAAGACATATTCCATGTGCATGTTAGTTTACTACGCGGCAAGTTTTACTGTGTCAGACCAAAGCAATTTCTGTTGGGAAGAGTAATAATCTCTTGTTCAGATAAAAATGCCTTCTGTTTTTTAAAGGAGTGCATGCAGATGACTTTGAAATATTTGTCAGAATGTATGAAACTAGTTATTTGAATTAATTTTATAGATCTTGTAACAATTAAGTCTCCAGAGCTAGTGACAGTGGTATTAAATGTTTTTCCTACAAAAAAACAAGGATTAAATTTAGAAAGGTGAGAAGTAAGGATTAGTGAAGAGTAACTGACAGGTTATGAAGTTCTACAGATTTATTCTGGGTATATTTAATGGGTGCTGTATGGGGTAGGTCATCAAAGAGGATAAACTTAAAGGTAGCCTGATGTGTAAAGTGCTGTTAGGAAGCTTTAAGTTACTAGCTTCAGAACTGCTGTAACTTTAATCCATTTTGTGTGAAATATCAGTAAGCAGTTCTCTTAGTGGCGTGTTGTAGCTGAGGCTTTTGGAAAGAGCAGCTAGCTTGTTTTACAAGTGAATAAATGTAAAGCTATGGACCTGAGGCAGAGGTTAGCATTGTCTGGAAGGTGAAACACAGGCACAGATGATTTCATATATGGTACTGTATTCAGTTCTCTGAACAGTATATTTTTCTGTTCTGGTGGAGCTATTAGATTTTCCTGCAGAAATTGTGTTGCTGTCCTTAGAAAGACCAGTTAAGTATCATAAGTATTTCCTCACGTTTCTATTTTGTTCTCCTTTTGTCAAATTCTATCAAATGGAAAAATCTGTTTCCCAGAAGTGCTGTTACATGTTTCCACTTCTATTACCATGTGTTATTGCTTGGTGGCTGGGTATTTACAAAAGTAACTTGTGTGCACCTGTTTTTAGGATTTTGTTCCCTGACCTAACAAGTACCTTTTGGTTTTAACAGGTATATCGAATACATGTGTGACATGATGGCTGAAGAACCCATTATTCCTCACAGCAAGCCAATCCTTATTAAATCAATCATCATGACTCCAGTTCCTCTTTTCAGTAAGCAGCGTAATGGCTGCAGGCCTTTTTGTGAAGTGTATGTTGGGGATGAAAGAGTAACCACTACCTCCCAGGAATATGACAAAATGAAGTAAGTGTAGGTTATGAAAACTGCATATTAAATTTTTCTTTAGTAACTTAAATATGAAGTCTTTACTATGAGGAGAAAATATGATTTTGGGGCTGGCTGAGCAGAGAGCTGCTTAAATACATGGAAAAGCTCCTCTATCCCATTTTAGTTAATCCTGAAAGGTAAATCATGGGGAAGAGACCAAGTGATTAAAAAGGAGTTTGAAGGTGTCTGCACAGAAAGAGTGGATCACTGGAGTGGTATATTGCACTGTGGGCTTTGGGAAGCAAAGTTAAACAAGACCTTCATACCACATGGAGTAGCATGAAACTAGGAAGACTGATCTCTGCTGTACATGTAGTTGGGGTGGTGTACTAACACCACTAAAACTGAACTTCATGATGCAGTTGTGAAAAACAGTAAGGATCCACCAGCTGTGATAGCTGTAAGGAAAGCACTTAATTCTGGTAGCCCCGATGTAACTCTGGTGCCTGCTGATGTAATGCAATGCTGCAACTATAAATCATACTAGCAGTTCTATCTGGCAGTTACAAGTGGAGGTAAGGTAGGAATGCCCAAGTCCTTCCAGATTTCTTATTAAACCCAAGTCCAGTAAAAAGTTGTTATGAAATTGGAGAGGGAGGAACAGATACAGCTACAGAGTGTTAAAATGTTATCCTCTTCTTTTGGACCACTTTATCTCAGTGGGGATCCTAATGTATTGGTTAGCAGTATCGTGTAACAGTGCAACTACAGTTTCTCTTCACCTTTCTTTGGAATAGCTTTCATAATACCCTGTCTGTTGGCCACTGTTCTGATTGTGCTCTTGCATTTTTATAGCAGTTCCTAAGAAGCATATTTCTCCTATATTTGATTTGAGAGTTATGAGTCTAAATGTATCTGTAGCTCTGCTTTTAGCAACTGCTGCTTGTCAGCTACTTGCTTTTGTAAGAGCAATTTTTAAGTTTTAATCACTTAGAGTGTATTCCTTCATTCATAGTTAAGAATTTACAGTGGAATTTTATGGGTTGATATTGAAGGGCTTGGGGAAAGCAAACTAAGTATAAGGAAATCTAGCTTCAGAAAAATATAGTGCAAATGTGGATATGCTTTTTCTTCAGGGAATTCAAAATTGAAGATGGTAAAGCAGTAATTCCATTAGGTATAACAGTTCAAGGAGATATTCTCATTGTGATCTATCATGCCCGGTCAACGCTTGGAGGCCGACTACAAGCCAAGGTAATAATTCATTTAACAACCTGCATGAATGGCTTGCTTCTAGATGTAGTTTCTATTGTAATTGTATTTGGAATCTCATTAAGTACGTGGGTATATTTATTGTTCTGTGTTCAAATAAATGTTTGTGTTCATGTACTTGGGAATCCAGTTGCTTCAGGCCTGATATATGTGTCCATTTACTTCATGCTCTACATGGAGATGCTTTGGTAAGCATTTCTGGAAATTACTCCTATAGTGATAGTAACTATATTTGTGTGGAGAGCCTTTAGATAATTTTTCAATTTGTTTGATCTCATCCATTAAGTTGCACAACAGGCCAGAACTTCTTAGTTTAGTATAAGTAAACCAAAATGAACAGAAAAATGCTACTCAGTGCAAAAGTGGTATTCCAGGGACTGCCTGCACTAAACAGTCTTAAATAAAATTAAAAAAAATGCATGTGCTGTTGTACCTTGTTTCTAAGCAAGTTTGAGTGTTGTAGCCAATTTTCTTACTGGTCTTTTTTTCTCCCAGGGAGAATGCACATTTCATTTTTAATTAAAAAAAAAAAAAGCAAACCCTAATGTATTGGAATCACAAGTTTGCCAAGTCTGTCTGTCTCCAAATTCCTATAAATGAATTTTGGGTCCCCGTCTTGTGGTGTGACCCAAATTAAACCCAGAGGTCTAGGTAAATAAACCTGGAGGTCTATGTAAAAGATAGGATGACACAGAGCAAGGTTTAGATAACTTGCAGTATTGTGAAAATTGATCCAGAGGTTCTTCAGACAGTACTACAGATTCCAGACATTTGCAGCAAAAATACGTATTCATACATATCTGCTATTACTGAAGTAGATGTTCTCCCTACATTTTTTACTTTGCATAGAAAGTTGAGTATGAAATTGTATGTTGCAGAGATCCAAGACTGAGAAATAATGTGTTCTCCTTGTGCAATCTCAGTGTCAGTTTCACTGACTGTAAGGTTAACACCTGGTTTCTCTGGTATTTATCCATTAACCGAGAAAGATTAGAATTTTCTCATCTGTCTGCTGTAACACATGGTATATCAACAGTGTATGTAATGATACTGGTTTGGTGCTTTAATGAAACAATATTCAATGTGTTCTTAGTTCTACATGCTGTAAATTGCTCCCTGAAGCTCTCTGCAGAACTCTACTGAGATCAGCCATTGCATTTCAATTTTGCTGTTGGGTGCCTAGAGCCGTGTGTTGTGAATGTCTTCCACTTGTTTACAGTTGATTTGAGAGAGGATTTAGTTTATCTTCTAGGAAATGTCTTGCATAACAAGGGATTAAGAAAACTTATCTGATAGGGTGTTCAGGTTTTCATATGTAGTTCAGGATAGGGCTGGGTGGATCAGAGAAACTGCCTCTTAATTCCTTTCCTGGTGCTTGTTGCTAAGCTGCCTTGACCAGAAGTTCTTAGCGATCAGTGGTGGGCAGAACTTTTGAAGTCAAATTTAACATGGAGTGAGATCTCTGCTCAGGTAAGTGTCAAGTGGTCCACCTACTGGGAAAAATTTTTGCATCTTTGTGTCGTCATGATTCTCACCTGGCAGGATTTGTAACTTCACGCCTGTGACACTAGCAAAGTGTAAATGAAATTTTGGCTTTAAGAGGTGTTAGGGGAATCTTGAAATCAGATGCACATAACAATAGGAAAATGTGGAAGATGTTGGAAAACATGGATACCAAGTTTGTGTATACAAAGGGAATTTCAGGCAAAGCTGATTTTTGTATCTTTTTGTATGCCACAAAGTGTTTAGTGGAGGGAAGTTTACAAGATAACTCAAGCACATCAGGAACAAAGCAGTTGTTTTCAAGATATGCTCAAAGCTGTATTGTTAAGATGTATTTAAAGAGGTTATGCACTAGAACTGGGTTATACAAAGCTTATAGACTTTGCAGTGCAGCATTCGGACACATTGGCCAGAAAAGAAAGACCAAGGAGGGCTTACTCTCTCTGATGGATAAGAAGGGAGAACTGGTAACCACAGACATGGAGAAGGCTGAGGTACTCGGCAAGTTGTTTTCCTCAGTCTTCACTGACAGTCAGTCAGGCTTCCTATGTCTCGTTTCCCTGAACCTGTAGATAGAGGCTGGGGGAGCAAAGTCCCTCCCACTGTAAGTGAAGAGCAGGTTGGAGACCACCTGATGAAACAGGACAGGTACAGGTCTGTGGGCCTGGTGCCATGCATCCCAGGGTCCTGAGGGAACTGGCTGGTGGAGCTGCCAAGCCTCTTTCAATCATATTTGGAAAGTCCTGGCAGTCAGGTGAAGTCCCTGGTGACTGGAAAAAGGGAAACATCACTCCCATTTTTAACAAGGGTAGAAAGGATCACCTGGGGGAACTACAGACCAGTGAGCCTGGCAAGACAGTGACTTGTGTGCCTGGTAAGATCATGGAAAAGATTCTCCTGGAAGCAATGTCAAGGCACATGCAGGACAAGGAGGTGATCCAAGACAGCCAGCATGGCTTCACCATGGAAAACATCATGCCTTTGAGAAGAACTCATTGAGAGCAGCCCTGTGGAGAAGGACTTGGGGGTTCTGGTGGGTGAAAAGCTCAACATGAGCCAGCAGTTTGTGCTTGCAGCCCAGAAGGCCAACTGTGTCCTCGGCTGCATCAACAGAGGGGTGGCCAGCGGGCTGACAAGGGAGGTGATTGTACGCCTCGTCTCTGCCCTCTTGAGGCCCCACCTGGAGTGCTGCATCCAGGTCTGGGACCTCCAGCACAAGAAGTACATGGACCTGTTAGAGTGGGTCTGGAGGAGGGCCACAAGGATGATCAGAGGGCTGAAGCACCTCTCCTTTGAAGAAGGGCTGAGGGAGTTGGGGTTGTTCAGCCTGGAGAAGAGAAGGCTGAGGGAGACCTCGCTGCAGCCTTGCAATACTTAAAGGGGTTTTACAAAAAAGAGGGAGAGCAACTTTTTACTTGGGCAGATAGTGACAGGACAAGGCAGAACTAAACTAAAGGAGGGTATATTTAGATTAGATGTTAGGAAGAAATTCTTTATTCTGAGAATGGTGAGGCCCTGGCACAGGTTGCCCAGAGAAGCTGTGGATGCCCCATCCCTGGAGCTGTTCAAGGTCAGGTTGGATGAGGCCCTGGGCAGCCTAATCCAGTTGGTGGCATCCCCACCCACGGCATAGGGATTGGAACTAGATGGTCTTTAATGTCCTTTCCAACCTGAGCCATTCTATGATTATAAGAAAAGCTGTCAGAATTGTCTTATTAGACTATGTATCACTTGCATTATAAGGACAGGCATGAATATTCTACATGTGCTGTAATTAAAGCCAGGGAGCAAATATACAGTGGGTTTATCAGTTTGCTGTATTTTGGATTTGTGTAAGATGAGGAGCTACATGGATCTTTTATGGTAGCATTTTTGTTGATTCTTGTTTGCTGATCAAGTAGGGGGAAGTAGCTTTTCTGTCAGTGGAAGAAGCCGTGGGGGGGTAAGTTGAATGGTTGTAATAATTTGGAAAAACAGCCTTCAATATGTTACTTTTACAGCTGTACTGAATGGACTTCTATGATGGGTTCCTATTTCTAGGTAGCTCCTATTTCTAGATTAGCATATTGCATGATGAGTTTTTCTGAATATGTTATGCTGAAAAGTAACAAAGGTCATGGCATTTAAACCTTTACAACAGGGTCTGGAAATATTTGGCAGACTTTAATAGTATGAGGTTAGTACTGAGAGTACTATCTGGTCCAAGGGCTTTTGCTTTCTTTCTGTTAATGCTAGGTTTGTCTACATTCTGTCTTAGTCTGTATTTAAAACGCTCTAGGTAAAGTATGCAAGGCGGAAAAATGAACACTTCAATACTGGAAATACTTTGCTTTATATTAAAGGCAGAACACGGCGCATACTACTTATGCGTATTTATGCAGTTTCCCTGTGTTTCTTGTTTCCAACAGATGGCTTCTATGAAGATGTTTCAGATTCAGTTCCACACAGGTTTTGTGCCCCGAAATGCCACCACAGTGAAATTTGCTAAGTATGTTGACACCTTTTTGTAGGGAATTTGAAGGAATTTTCTTTCAAACTGTTTAAGTTGCCAAACTAACAGATGAGGAAAGGCTTTCTTCAATAAATTTTCAATAAATTGAATAAATGCAATAAATATTTTCCTTACCTAAGTACTACCTGTTGAAGATCTATGAAAAATGTAAACAAATACAGCATACTTTAAGCCTTATACTTTAGTGCCTTGAAGTTCTGTCATGAGCTACTATAATTTAATCTAGTTAGCCCATAGTCTTAAGAATTTACTTGCATACACTTTTGCAGGTATGATCTTGATGCCTGTGACATTCAAGAGAAGTATCCTGATTTATTTCAAGTCAATCTGGAAGTGGAGGTGGAGCCCAGAGACAGACCTAGCTGTGAGCAGCCACCGTGGGATAACATGAATATAAAGGGACTGAATCCCAAGATTCTTTTCTCTACCCGAGAGGAACAACAAGAGGTTTTGTCAAAATTCGGTAATGAATCTCTTGAACTAGAGAACCTGATGAAGTTTCTAATAACTTAGCGGTTGAGGATGTATTCTGCTTAGTTTCTGATATTCCTTTTAGTTAAGAAAAATTTTAAAGGCGTTTTTTGGAAATATAATTTCAAAAAATTTGCATTGTATGAAGGACAAGAGTCATTTAACGTCTGATCTCAGTCAAATAAGCATTGTAAGGAGAAGTTGATAGCAACACAGTGTATTACTTAACATCTTTGTTACACTTAACATCTTTGAGATGCTTGTTAACAATTCCGTATTATTCTCTAGCTTTATACTCTTTTTTTCTATATCTGCATTTGCTCTTTTTTGAGGTTCTGTTCCTTATATAAGTTATTGCAGGTGTTGTTCATAGCTCTTGCCTGTTTTAGGGGATAGGTGGTACAAGTGAGCTGTTGAGCACATGTAGCTAAAAAAATCTATTTTTAAAAAATGTAAATAGGATACTTGAGTGTTTTGTTGTGAGTCTGATATATTAATGATGCAGTTTAAAATAGAGTCTTATGAGCCTTTGCAGTTGAAGCAGGCTTAGTAATGACAGCTTCAAACCTGGGAGATTTTGCCTTTGTGGAATAGTACTTCAGGACAGTTGTCTCACTATAGCAGTCAAGTACCAGCTGCTGTGACCAAGACTGAGTTTTAGAAGCTTCTCTCTAAGGGTTCTGGCTTATAAATTATAAATCTATCTTTTTTTAGGGAAACCAGAGCTGCCTAGACAGCCAGGTTCAACAGCACAATATGAAGCGGAAGCATCCCAACTGGAGCAGTCTTCAGAAAGTGTCCCAGCTGAGACAGAATCGTCACATAGCAGTGGTACTGATGCAAGTAACTTCTTTCATTCTCTGGATTGGAAAGGTATTTTTTCTCTGAAGTAACTGTTTCTGTTTTCTTGTATACCTTCCAATGAGCACTATAGTTCTTTCTTATACCCCCTTATTCAGTGAAACTCACTATGCTGCCAGGCCATGAGCAAAAGCTATTTAAAGAGTGAACTCTGCATGTTAACATGTTAGCAAGTGTTAATCGAACTTCATTTGGTTAAATACTAATGTGTTTTTTGTATTGCTCATAACTTACAACGAAAAATGCAGTTCAGCATTTAACAATTTTAAACTTAAAGGTCTTCAAGGGAGTATTTATATTCTGACAACCCCACTTAGGCCTGGCTGAGAAACAGAAGAAACATAGACTAGCCAGTGGGGTCTAGATCATCATGTATGGACTGAGAAAATGTAACTTTATAGTGCATGTGTAAGTCCTATTTCTGAACTCTGCTCTGTTGGCAAACATCACAGTAACTGATGCTGCTGCCATTGTTTGTTGTCGTAGAGTTGAGCAACAGTTACTGAATAATTTTCTAAGACATAAGTGGTATGACGTCCTGAGTTGAGATTGTCTAAGTCAGTGCCATTTTGAAAGCATGTGTAATTCTCTTTAGAAAGCATGTGTAATACTCTTTTAGAGTAGCAAGTATGGTAGAGTTATTTCTCATTTTTCTGAGCATGCATCATAGTTTTCTTATTCTAATGCTTTGTAGCTGGAGAACTCCTCTGTTAACTTATCTAATCTGAACTAGTAGAATGTTAGATGCCCCTTTGCCTGCCCTGTGCGAGGAGGTGGTACCCAACAGTTTTCATTTCCATCACCTCTTCAGTGAGCTTTGTTTAAGGATTGCAGAAACCATATGAAATCAATAAGCCTGACATTTTTGTTGGCAGAATTCTGTTAATCTGTTGCTGTTACATTTTGTTGTTTTTTTAAGAAGGAAAAAGTCCAGAAAGTGGAGTAGACAATAATTCATCCAAAAATGATCATGCTCAACTATCTAATGAGCGAGAAGAGAGTGATCCTTCAGATGAGGAATTCCCTGCATTTCCAGGTGAAGAAGGGGCAGTAACTGTTGTTGAGAGGGACCCTGGTGCTCAGGAAGGAGAGTTGCCTTTTGCAGTCAGTTTTGAAGCTCCATCTGCATTGTTACAAAAACCTCTCACTGAAGAGAATGTAGATTTACTGGGACTGAACTCTGATATTTCACCAGAACCGGAACAACCTATCTCAGAAACAAGCTCTTCAACAAGTAATGCAGACTTGTTGAACAATCTGTTTGTGGGTAGTGCATCACAGATCCCAGAAGAGTCCACTGGAGATCTTCTTGGACAAGGAACATCTTTCTTTCTCAGCAGTCAGTCTCAGTGTTCAGCTGCTACTAAGATGTCTTCAGCATCAGGTATGTAAAGTTAATCTCAGTACTCTTCAGCTGGCCACCAGGTAAAAACTGTTATCTCTGTTGTGGTTGGAACACAACTAACGTGTTTGATACGTACGCTGAAGACATGTTGGTCTATGGCAAGAATCTGAATAGAAAGGTATTTTTAATGCATGAAGCAGACAAATTGATGTACATTATCTGTGTGTTTTATGTTGCCAATATCCTATTAGTTGTAAACCATGTAAACAGAAAAGTATCAGGTTTCAAGTTGAAAGCAAATTCACCATTCTTAAAGAATCCATAACTTTCCAATGCAGATGTTACATGATCTAGATCCTTTTCTAGATCCATATGTAAATAGCTGCTCTTGCTTAGGCTGAGAATTGTAGTAATTGTTTGCATTCATTCACTTTATGTAGAGCAATTACACTAGATGTAGTGTATAGCTGTGCTGCGTAGGTCAAAAGGCTGTGTGTTATTTTTTGAGTGCTAATCAGATAAGACTGATAGGCAACTGGAAATCCTGTAGATTACTGTTGAAAACAGTGTGATAATGCTACTGCTAAAAGCTGTTGCTGCTTTTACTGATGTTGATGTCAAGTTTATATCTGAAAGGAGCATGTTAACTCTACCTACTTTGTATTTAAAACAATGTTTTTTAATGTAGAGGTCTTTCCAGTACATTGTTATCACTTCAGCATGGGACTAAACTTTTGGTAATAGTAATGTTTTGTCGGAATGTGCAGTAAGAGTTTTAGGAATATTAGTCAATCAGGGTAACTATTACAAGCTTTAGCTTATTTGCACAAAGGTAAAATGTGTTTTTAGGGCTTTTAGGTGACTTCAAATATTTCTTCTGAAGTAATTCACTCTTGAACTGTTACTATGGTCAATGACAAATCACTTAATTTACCTGTTTAAACATAGGCAGAAGTCTATGAAAAGCTTTTTTATATCAACTCCAAAAAATGTGAGCAGTGGTAATTTATATATATCATTCTACCTTTGAATACTATTACACAAGTGAGAATATACACCCGCTTGAGTTTCACCTTGCACATCAAACTTGTACCTGAGGTTTTGTGTATGTGCTGTGCTGCAATAAGATAGTTTGTACACGAGAACTCAACATTTGTTTTTTGAACTGTTACCGAGTCCTGAGAAATGTGATCACCTCAGGAAGCATTAGAGCACCATGGGAAGATTATTCCTCTTCAGCTTCTGAGAGAATCTGGCTGGAGTCCCTGGGCTCCTAAGAATTTTGACCCTAGAGGGCAGCAGTAACAGGAAGATCTCGAGCCATGATTCACCCAACTGTCACATGTTATCCCATGCTATATATAAATACTCTTCCAATTAGTTTTTTCTTTACTGCGATCACTAAAGACCTGTTGAAAGTCTTGCTTCCTTTTGGCTTTTATTCTTGAATTGACACACTTTCTACCCTAGAGTCAGCAATGCCTTCAAGTCAAAGCGGTAGTATGAATGCTTTTCTTGACTGTTTCAGTAGTTTAATAGTCTACTTCGTTTAAATTCTTTAGAGGCTTGGCATTAGAGATCACTTTTTAACAAATGTAATTTTTTTGTTTATATGCAACTGATCACTCAAATTTAAGGTATGTGTTGCATGGAGGAAAGTAATAATATGATTGAATATATGCAGCTTTGCTAAGGATTCATGTTTGAGGACATAGCTGTTTTTACTGTGTATGGCTGAGAAACTTTCTATACCAACATGAAAGTACCAGCCTCTAGAGGCAAAGACAGAATGGTGATTGTTTGCCACAAAAACTCAGAGGTGCTTATTTTGCCAACATAAACTCTGCTTTTGTCTTTGTCCCTGGAGTAGTAATGTTTTGTACTTTTTTCTAAAATTTGTCATAATTTTATTTTCTGCTTCTTTTTTAGCTGATCCGTTCGACCCGTTCACAATGTCATCAAGTTCTGAGAATCTGTCCCTACCTAGTGCAGACTTCTTTAGAGGCATGCTGAATCCAACTGCAACATCTACTCCTAATACATTTATTCCCACAAGTAATTCAGTTCTGTCTTCTAGTTCAGATTTCTTGAATTTAGGTAAGTGCACTTCTGGTGTTCTGTTTCTCAGCAGTTTCTGCTGCTTTGTGTATTTTGTCTTTTGGCTTAGTCAGGGTGGATTAGTGTCTTAATAGATCCACTTGTTGTGACTGTTTTAATTAGCTCTCTGTTCTGGGGACACAGATACACGTGTACCAAGTTGCAAGGATTTCCTATATAATGTGATTCTAATATTTATTTCTAGCATTGCTAAACTTTTAAGAGCTGAATTTTCCTCTGAGAGCTCTTAAAATGATGGTACACAAACACTTGCAAACATTCTGTCTAGATGACAATACTATTTTGAGTGTATTCAGATATTAGTTTTTCTGAAAGCCTTTGAAAAGGAGTGAGTGGTTCAAGGAAATCAGTGTACAGCCAGATCTTAAAATGCAGTCGGAGGCTAGCTTGGACCTTCTTGACCTGATAATATACTCACGGAATACATTATGTAATACTCTAATCCTATTTGCTTCATTTGATTTCTGAGTGTTCTTGGTGAAGCCTATTCCTCGTGTGTTTATTCTAAAATCTATTTACCATTAAACAAAATTTTGTAATATGTTGGGTCTTCCCTTAGCTCCATCTTGAGCATGTTATGTCTTAAGTGTTACTAAATGGATTTTTTAAGCATGCTCATTCTTTAAGGAAACATGCTTTTACAAAAATGAGGTGGCAGAGCCGAATGTGTTGCTTTTTAAATTTGATTTTCAAAGAAAAGGGGCGTGTACATGGTCTTGCTGTTTGTGCTGTTAGCCAATACTCAAATTCACAAAAGTAGAATTTATAGAGCTAACTTTTTATCCATCACTTAAAAGCAAGAGGGTGGGAACATCATGCTAACTTAAAAATTACAGACCTGGACAGGCATTCTTAGAAAGATGGCAGCATTTGTGAAGGGGGTGTACATGGTTAAAATTTGATATTGAAACTCAGTATTTCAAATAAAAACAGAAAACTTGACCCCTATATGTCTACCAATGGTTGTACTTTGAAAACATATTACTGTCCCTTCTCAGAGGGCAGTGATTTATAAAATTTCTTCACTGTCTAGGATTTATTTCCCTTCATTTGCAAGAAAGTGCCCTGAGACTGAAAGTTAACTTTGGCTGATTACCAGATACCCAGAATGGTGCTCTTGCTCTCTCTCCTCAGGGGGACAGTAGGAGAAAAGATGAAAAATCTCATGGGTTGAATTATAAAGACAAAGGTCACGTAGCAATTACTGTCGCAGGCAAAACAGATTTGACTTGGGAATGATTAATTGAATGTATTGTTAATTTAAAAAAACAAACAGTAGGATAGTGAGAAACTAGTGAAAGAAACCTTCCCACCACCCTACTTCCCTCAACTTCATTCCTTCATTCCCAACTCTTCAGCATCCTTCTCCCCACTCTGGCACATGAGGATGGGGAACAGGGACTGTGGTCCATTCTCTCTACTATAGCTTCTTCTTCTTCAGGCTGTTCACCTGCATGGGGTCCTTCCTATGGGATACAGTCCTTCATGAACTTCTCCAGCATAGGTCCTTCCCATGCACTGCAGTTCTTTACAAGTTGCTCTGCCCTGGGTCCTTTCCATCTGGTACAATCCTTCAGGAATAGACTACTCCAGCATGTTCCTCATGGGTGGCAGCTTCGCCCCCCGCCTCCCCAGTCATCTGCTTCTACATGGGCTCCTCTCCATGGGTTGCAGCTCTTGCCAGAAGTCTGCTCCTGTGTGGGCTCTCCACAGGCTGGAGAGCTTCCTTCAGGTTATGTCCACCTGTTCTGGCATGGGGTCCTCCATGGGCTGTAGATATCTGCTCTGACATAGTCCTCTAAGTGCTGCGGTGGGACAACTTGCATCACCAACTTGTCAGGGCACAGCTGTGTCCTGCAGTGGGTCTGCTGAAGCTGGCTCTGTGCGGCACAGGGCATCCTCTAGCCTCTTCTCATGCAGACCAACCCTGGTGCTGAAACCTTGCCATGTAAAACCCAATACTGAGACTAAAACTCTGTGCTGTCAAGAATGCCCAGATAGCGTAGTACTCAGATGCTGCATTTACCATAACCTTAATGAATTTATAGATAAGAGCAGTGGTATCCTGTTCCTCACCCCTGAATCCAAAAGTGTTTTCTTTGCAGAGCTTGAGTACAGTTTTTAGCTGTCCCTCCTGGTAGACAGAGTAGGTCTAGTCGACTCTCCTTCTGATTGATGCAGTCTTTTTAGCTCCAGAGAAATCGTATTAAAAAAAAAAAATGCAGTTATTTGCTTGGCTTAAATAAGGGCTTTCTCCTTGAGGTAAAAGGCTAGCAAACTAAGTACCCTCTCTACCATAAATTTAGGTGTTATATTGCAGTTGTGATCACTTCTGCCAGGATGAACCAGTCGCTGTATTACCTGCAATATTTGTGTTCCTTCCTGTAGAGAAAGCAACAGCTGTATAATCTAGTTGTGTAGAAGCCACTCATGCCACTTTTTATGGTACTATTATTGTCACAGTTGCATGAGGTTCCCAAACACTTTTTTTTTTTACTGTTTAATAGAAGGTTTGAGCAACACTGATCTGTGAAGCATAGTCTCTACCATAATCTGCCTCACTTCAGAGGCTGTTTTGAGTGGGTCAATTAGCCAGGGTCAAGTAGAGCAAGCTCCTCAGAACAGTGTCCTTTCTGATTTTTACCTCTAAGATTGCTGACTCCACAACCAGCCTGGGCAACCTATGGCAGTGTTTGACTACTCTTACAGGAAAAAAATAATTCTTCTGTTTAAGTGGAATTCCTGTTTTTCAGTTTGTGCTCACTGCCTCCTGTCCTTCCAGTGGACAGTGCTGAGAAGAGTCTGTCTCTGTCATCTTTATTTCTTCCTTTGAGTATTTATACACTTCAAGAAGATCCTTCATCCCTAATCCTTTTCTCCTAGTTAAGCAATGCCAGCACACTCATCCTTTCCTCATGTGACAGGTGCTCCGATCCCTACATGACAGAACCCTTTTTTGTACAAAATTGAAGTTGAAAAAATACACAAATGAGAATTACTGCTCTTTAAACATTTACCTGCAACCTCAAGGAGATCATCAGTATGTTCAGCTATCTGTAACGTTTGAGCAAGTGTGGAAAAAAAAGATATTTTTATATATCTGACTTCTGTGCTTTATGTTTATGCTTTGTTTTTTGACTTTGGTGATAACGTACCCTGGTAAATGCAGTAGCCTGTCTACTATTTTGATGTATTTCTAGAGGTTTCTGTAAACATATGCTAAATATACTTCAAACGTGCCCATCTTCTCTTCAGACTACAGTTATGCATTTCCCAATATTTATCAGTTTCTGAAACTGTTGCTATGCAAGATATAAAAACCGTGGAAGTGGAGAAACTGGGTTAACATTTCATGTTTCTCTAAGTTTACCTTTTAAATGACAGCTCTTCTGTGTGTTTAGCTGAAATGAAGTATGTGTTTGAGGCTTTAACATTCCATCCAGTCTCAAGTATCAATTTTAACAAGAAAATGAGGAATATTAATAGTTCTAATGCTTTTAATATGAAGGAGTGCATATGACTGAGAAGACATGCTAACTAGCAGTTACAGAATTGCAGAGGAGAGCATTCTCAAAAATGACAGATTTGGAAAAATTGTGTGGAGAGAGCAGAAGAAAGTGCAAACATCAGGTCATTAAAGTGAGGAACAATTTAAAACTCATTAAAAATAAATTGGTAATGTCAGTGCTCATTTAAAACAAGCTGCAGTGACAAGATATGGTGAATCTATTTTTGGAGTAGTAGTGAGTGTTTGAATTAAATTCTAAAACAATGGATAGGCTTTCTTTTGGTAGTAAACAATTACTAACCTCTATAGATATGAAGAGGAATGCTGTTCAGTGAACACTAATTCAAGAACTAAAATTTTAGGCTTATTTCTCAACTGTGCTTGAAATTTAATGGAGTTTTAAAATATAAACTTAATGTATAGAAAGCATATTTTTTAAAGAATGTATCGTCTGTGAAGGCATTCTGGCCCATAATACAAAAAAATTTAGGTTGGTTCTACTAAAACTGTTTTGGAAGGAAATCTAATTTCCTGTGAAAATTAATTTTCTGTTGTTTGAGAGAGAAGCTAGGACATAGGATTATCGTTTACTTAAGAACAGATCACCTGCCCTTAAGTTTAAGTGGCCACACTTACAAAATTTTCAATAGATGAAAGAGTGTGTATTCTTCCTTAGTAGATACATGTTTAGTGAGCATTTCTGAGAACAGAGTTGGTTTGTTTGGGTATGGAAGCAGGTCATCTTTGATGGAAGTCTGGGCAGGAATGTATTTCCCCGTGTGAGAATGTACTGATCTGATCAAAAAATAGCAGGAGGCATGGAATGTGATCAAAAGAAAGTTGAATGACCAGTCTAGTTTTCTTCTGAGGAGAAGCTGTTTTCTGTGGTGATTGTGTTCTTGGTCGGGTTCTAAACGAGCTTGAAAAACTTGCATCATAATAAACCAGCCTTTTGGTTCACAAGAAATCCCATTGTTCTCTGTGATTAAAGGATTTCTTCTGTAGATGAGAAATTATATAAAGAAAGCTTAATGTGTAGTTATTTCCTTCATCGTGGTTTTATCCCAGGAAAATTTAATTCAGTAAGTGGTTGTAAACTTTCTCATCTCCATGTGGAAAACATATAACTGCAGAGATCATAAGCCAAATTTTTTCTAGCTTAAATATCAATACTAATTATTAATTTCAGGTCCAATTAACATTTTGGGAATGGCATATAGTATGTAAAATTTCTGAACTGATGAGTAGGCACTTAGGTACTCCTGTAACCAGTAGCACTGCTATATAGCAGATAGCTGGGGTTCTGAGCACCAAGAGGCAAATAGATTGTTTTTCCCTTGGTTTTAGAGGTTTTAGAGGCAGAAAGATGAGACTTAAATCTGGAGAGAGGGTTGAAAACTTTACTTTCCCTTCAGTAGACTTCAGCAGCTGTTTGGTGCCTTTTGTACCAATGTCTTCCTTTGCATGCAGCAGAGAACTGCTGTAATACAGGCTCTTGGTAGTTTTTTTTTTTTGCAGGATATCTGATGTCTTCTCTTTCCAACTGTATGGTCCAAGAGCTATTTTTTAGTAGAATCAGAGAGTGGATTGAAGTGGTGGAAGTGATATTTAACTTCAAATTATTTCCTCATAAAATAGCTTGATTGGTTTTGTATCAACATTGAGCACGTAAAGTTGAAAAGCTGATAGAAATAAAAAAGCTGTACTGTAGTAGTCAAAATATCCCTGTTCAGATAATGGTTGATGGGTTAATGTTCTAAACTGTAGGTATTTGAATTGTCTTAGAGCACCACTAAACATACTAGCTGCGCTGAAAAAGCACCTCTTGGTGTAGCACTGACTGTTGGCACAGTAGTGAAGAAACAGTTGAATTCAAAAGGTGTGCTGCCTTTCTGTGGGTATTTACCAGCTGTGCTTGGGAAGGGGATGCTCAGAGTTAAAGCACAGCATCCTTCGAGCGCTCCTTACTTTGGAGCTCTCTTTCTGAGGATGGCCTACCTAATGTGCTGTGTGTGAGTGGGAAAGGGGAGAATCACTTGTAAGTCTCAGGGTGACAAATGTGTGTTGGAGGGGTCACTTTCTAAAAATTAGTGGTAGCATGTTTGCATACTTTCGAATGCAAATGCTTCATTGTCCATTTTCAGTTGGCGTGGTGGTTTTGCTTTGCACACAGCACACAGAAAAGTGCCTTTAATCCATGGATGTAATGACTCGATCTTTTTGCAGAAAAGATCGCTTTAGCTTTATCCTGCTCATTAATTAAATACATTCATTACAATGTTGGCTATAAAAGGGATTGTAAGTTTGTCAAGAGCTCCCTTTTTCCTGTGAAGCCTGGTGTAAGCAAATCTACAGGTTGAAGTAGCCTGGCTCCACCTGTGTAGCAAGCAGACTGATAAGGAGCACCATTTCACAGAACGCTACTGCTTTCTGATTACCTGCTGCATTGGCAGGAACAGGAGCATGCTCTGAAGCCATCCATTAGATATTTCTTCTGCCTATGAGACCTAAGCTCTTAAAGTCATAGTGTTACCCTTGGACGAAATTCTCTGAAGTATGTGGGATGTTTGAAATACAAATGAAAGAATTTGGTGGGAAAACCCTTCTGAATCCCATTTAAGAGCACATTACTACTACAGAGATACCTAAGCAACCCATGTAGTTGGCCAGCTGACAATGTGGTAAAGCTCTAGCAGTACTGGCAAAATACTTGTTATTGTGGTAGTTTTCTTAAAAGAATAATCATGGATTTTTTTCTTTTGTAGGGAACCCGGGACTAGAGACAACTAAAATGTCATCTTCTACAAGTTACCCAGATCTCTTAGGTGGATGGGATTCTTGGGTGGATTCTTCTGGGCCTGTCTATGCACCATCGGCACAAATTAAGTCTGCTTTTGAAGGTATGATGAAATAAGTCTTCCATTAGAGGGGATAAGAAATGCTCCAGACTTGGTCAATTTAGTCACCTGAAACTGCTGAACATGTCTGCCTGCCTTTTGCTTTGTTGCTTAAAGGACTCTATGCTCTTGTGCTTAAAGGGCCTCTTTAAGGCATTTGAGTAGTTTTTCAGAATAAGTTCAATGTATAGGAACTAAGTAGTGTCAGTTGCCTATAGTAATGGTGATTCTTGTTCTGGTAAAAGATGTCATCTAGCAGAATACTAGGGAGGTTTACCTGAGGTGTTGAGGAAATTGCATTTCTATTCATTTTCTCAGTTTCTAAATAAACCAAGTACATGATGTGTTTTCATATTAAACAGGTCAAGGTCTTACCACAGGAAGTCAGTCCAGTGTGTCTTCAGGTCCGTCCTTCAGCCCATCTAAGTCTCAGAACGTTGACCCTTTTGCTGATCTTGCCAATCTTGCATCTGGTCTTCCAGGTAAGGCCTTACTTTCATGAGTCTGAACTTAATGCTTCTCTGGATCCTGATTTGCTTATTGTTCCAGTAAGTGTAAATGATAGCTTATGTAGAGTTTTCTTTTAAATGGTAACAACCAGCTTCAGGCAGCTGCTGTGAGCAGATGTGTAACAAGAAGCGATCGTACCTTTACAGAGATTGTGTGAAATATGCAGAATTATGTTTCAGAAGGTAACTTCAGCTGTGATTTAGAAATGTTTTTCACACTTCATACTTGAGACTTCTAGTTGAGAAGGTAAGAGAAACTATTTCTCTGCTCCAGTAACTGATCATGGGGTTTCTTATATATTTTTGCTTGATACGGTGCTGTGAAAGATATAAAATGGGAAGCCAAATTAAATTCTTGATTAGGCCCAAAATAAAGGGAAAAAAAGAACTGTCAGTTCAGTACTTTTCTTAGAATTAAGTAGGTCTGTATAGCTCTGCTACTCAAATCTGTCATGTCTGGGTCTGATTTGTGCTTGTTGTAAATACTCCTACACCAATTCCATCAGTATTATAAAGATTTGCCAACTTGCAGTTGTGTGTACAAGGTGGCTATGTAAGATGGGACACATCCCAGAGTAACAGTTGTCCCAAGATGTTACATTCACCCAAACTCAGGTGTTTTCACAAACAGCAGAAAAAATAAGGGCAAGGGGAAGAGCTTTCTTTTCAGTACGACGCTGCCACAGCTACTGGCCAATTGGCAGCTGTTAGATGTGACTAGCTGCCAAGAGTCTAAGAGCAATTTGGAACAACCTATAGCTACTGAGTTGCAGAAAAATATGCTTTTACCTTAGCTTGAAGCTGACAGAGGCTTCTGTTGCCTTGGCAGTTAGTATTATATATTGAATCGAATAACCTCTTGGTGAAATTACCTTATTTAAATGCAAGGTAATATACAATGCTGGATTTTCTGCTGCCTTGCAAAATTCTAGTATTGAAATAGTGCCAATAAAGCTGCTCTGCAGGAAAGAATTTACAGAATTATTCTAGTTCAATAGTTCAGGTAAATATGGACTTTTTAACACTATAGGCAGGGTGAGTAAACTCGTTTCATGTTAGACTTGGAGATGCAGGTATGATTATACACTGAATGAGCAGAGGGAATTGTAATGATTTTAGGATTCAGATCAATTCATTTTAGGGCAATGAATCTGGTGAAGGGTCTAGACAACAAGTCTGGGGAGCAATTGAGGGAACTGGGACTATTTGGCCTTGAGAAAAGATCTTCCCCAAGCATCCTATCATTCTTTACGACTACCTCAAAGGAGGTTGTAGCTGGGGGGGAGGGGGTGTGTGTCAGTTTCTTCTCCCAAGCAACAAGTGACAGGATAAGACAAAATGGCCTCAAGTTGTGGCAGAGGAGGTTTGCACTGGATATTAAGAAAAACTTCTTCACTCAAAGGGTTGTGAAGCATTCGAACAACCTGTCCAGGAAAGCAGCTGAATCACCATCCCTGGAGGTATTTAAGAGATGCGTAGATGTGGTGCTTAGGGACATGGTTTAGTGGTAGACTTGACAGTGCTAGGTTAACAGTTGGACTATACGATCTTAGAGGTGTTTTCCAACTTAACTGAAAGTCTAATAATAGAATCATTTAATTTTCATTAGAAAAAAGGACTGCATAAGGAGGTGGCCAGGTGTAACTGGGCTAGTTAGCCTCAGGCTTGAAATGAATCTTCAGGGAAGTGTAAGAACTGCAATTTAGACTTAGTATTGTCTTTCTGTAGGAGTTTTTGGACTAAACACTTCTAGAATAATGACTTGAATGTTATGAGAGTGAACACTCCTTAATTGGGAGTATTATATCACAGTACAGAAACAATAGCTAAAGCTAGTAATGGTATGAAGATACTAGTAAGATACCAACAGTGATCTGTGATAGTTGTTTTTGTCATGCTTTCTTGTTTCTAGTAATGATCTTCTACAAGAGAGTAGGAATGTGCTGTTGAAAAGTTGGTGCTGATAGTGAGGCATTGGCTTGCCCTATAAGGAAGAATTGGTTGGCCATAACTGAAACAATACAGAATTATGTGAAGGAGTAATACAATAAGATCACTTCTTACTGTACAAGCTAATGTGCTTAGGTAGCAGGGATTTTTCTGTAAATTTCACAAGTTAAAGATTGGGATGACTCAAAGCAATTCTGTAATGGAGCACTTCTTGCAGAGGGAATTCTCTCAGGTTATGTATTGCAATACTAGGTTTTACCAGGTGAGGTATTGAGAGGTATAGCAAGCTATCTTGTACATGGTCTTAGAGATTCATTCTTTATGTAAGCTGTTAGTATGCACAGCAGCTACTAAAGTGTTACCAGAAGAACAGAAATGTAGGGAACTAGTTTTGAAAGAGAAAACTGAATTTATATTGCTGATCCTAGTCAGACAAGCTTTGTTTTTTTCTGAGTTTTTAGGACAAATAAAGGAATAGAAGGATAGAAACAAGATCGAGTAAGTCTAAACTGGCCTGAAATGTTTGAACTGAAAGTTAATTTCTAATCATAAGTAAGAGAACATGTGGAGATAAATATTAATTCACCTTTCTTCAACTAATGAGACAGGATTATAAGTTTGTCGTTCAAAACCAAGTAAGAAGTCTTTCCGTATTTGAAGTGTCACTATTTCATTCATATTAAACTTCAAACTTCCTGTCTGACTTCAGTTGTGTAACCATCCATATAGTGACGCTAGTGTTGAATTGTTGTCATTTTTAGGGAATTGTTCCAAGATGAAGAGGTCTTATTCTGCTTTAGGTTGCCGTAAGTGTGGTGTGAAATGTTTCCCTTACAAAAAATCTAGATGCATCCAAATTCAGCCATCATGCTATTTTTTTCTTCTTGTTGGTATTTGCCAAGACATCTTATGCTGTGACTTCTCAGGTGAACTGAGTTCTAGAAATGTTTCCAAGGTCAGACAAGGGCAGTCTAGTGGTGGGTTGGTTTAGAATAAATTTCAAGTTTATTCTCATCAGTGAGACAAAAAGCTGAATAATGAATTTAAAAGGTTGGAGCTTTATTCTGCTTAATTTGTTTGTGATGAGTATTGTAGAGTGGAAAAAAGGTCCTGGATGTTCTTCCCAAATAGAGTAGCTGGTGAGGCTGCTAAGCAGCTGTATCTATACCAGCTAAATGAAGGGAAATGGGATCTAAATAATCAAGACAATGTTGTATTGTTAACACAGGCCTATGGATTGTGATATGAAGTTTTCAGGAGATATTGTAATGACCAGTGTTTTTTTCCTGTGCTGCATAACATATGCTGATTACTATAGCATTATCTTCTGAGTTTTCTTAAATAATAGTCCACGAAATCACTAAAGAGGGAACTTAGAAAGCATTCATTTGAAAATATTCTCAATATATTACATTTTCTTGATCATAATTAGCTTTTAATGTCCTCTGATACACATCAATAGATGTTGAAGTGTAATAAATTGGTAGGTATAACTGCTGTCACTGAACTATTTTTGGGCAAGAACACGTGCCTGTCTGATCAGATGAGTGAATGCTTCTGGTAAAAATTGACAGTTGGGAACTTGAGGTAAGGCTTGGAAGAGTTTTTTTCATGGCCCTGGCTCCTGCTATCCAAGTTGTTAATGAGACCAGTGTTTTTTTATGCTTTCTCTTGTATAGTGGTGTCACTGTAAACTGTGTAGTTAAATGTTAAGGTCAAAGTTTCTTACTTGCAAGTGACATATCGAGTTGAACAACTAATTTGTTATTTATTATTAGGTTCCTCCACAATTGGATTCTCCGGTAGTGGGTTTGGTCAGAAGACTGCTCCATCTCAGAAGTCAGGAAATCAGTGGCAGAAGTCCACAAAACCACAAAGTACTTCGTGGCAGTCCCAGACTAAATCCAGCACTACAGCTAAACCCAATTATACAGGGAACTTCAGTGTTATTGGAGGTCGAGAAGAAAGAGGAGTCAGAACACCAAGCTTTGGTAAGTTTTCTGAGGGCGTTACTTATAATGGCGAAGTTAGGTGTGCTGTTACCCTCAAACTCTTGTACCTTTGTCTTTTTTATTTGTTTACATTTAGGTCATATCTAGTATAAAGTAGAAGAGAACTTGGCAAATCTGGTATCCTGCTTTTGTAAAGCTACACTAGAATATCACAGGCAGGCTGACCATGGCCCATTTGCATGTTTGGGTATAAAGTCTCAGGGCTATAGTCTCTCATCCAAATGGGTACTGGCTTTCTATCATTGAATTCAAAAGGTAAATTTGCATGAATGCAGGGGAGAGAGGTAGGTTAATAACATTGCTCAACAGGCAAAAGGATGCAGCCCTTTCCCTAGCTAAAGAGTAGTAGCTAGCCTTAAGAAAAATTGATGAGCTTAAACGTACTGCAAATCACTGTTTCAAAGAGCAGAGATGGGGTAAGAAGCAGACATTCATTCTTGGAACCAGTCCCTTGAGATGGACATGTCATCCTTCTGTATTAGCCTTTTGGAAGGGGGGAAGGGGAGGGAAATCCTTATTTATTGGTAACAGGTTTATGCCTCCCTTTCAATGGCAGTGAACAAGTACTTCATTTAACTTGAAATGATATTGTGGATTGGACTAGATGACATCCAGTGGTCTCATCCAACTTCAGTTGTTCTGCAGTGCTCCAAAATTTGTGGGTTTCATAACAGTTCTGTAACTGTTCTTGTTGATACTTTGTTCCTTTGTTATTCTGCGTAAATTTCAATGTACTTAAATGTACAGTACATTTCTGACTAGACCATTAAATATTCAGTCATCTGAAAAGCTGCTGTACAGCAGTTAGAATTACTCTATAGTGCAAAAATGAAACAATTTCTAAAATCATGAATAGCTAGATTCCTCAGATCTACTCAGATTTAGAAAAAAAGAGAGCATTTAGTCATGAGTATGTGTGAGGTTCTATTCTTCTGGACTGAAAACTTGCCAATGACCCCTTTCATTTGTCCTTTTGTTAGTCTTGTGGAGTCTATCTAGCTGCTGAATGGTATTTATGGTAGTGATAAAAGTCATGCAGGTGTAGCTAAGTGTATGCAGTATGTTTCTTCAGTTAATGTGTTCTCCCATGTAACTTTATTTAATGTTTTTTCCTTTCATAGGTCAAAAGCCAAAAGTTTCAGCAAATGACTTTGAAGATCTCTTATCTAATCAAGGGTTTTCAGCTAAATCTGATAAAAAGGGACCAAAAACTATTGCTGAGATGAGAAAGCAAGAAATGTCTAAAGATATGGACCCCTTGAAACTGAAGGTTGGTTTGACAGATTTTGATTCAAATGCAAATCTGAACTTATCCTTTGAACTACCAATAACAAAGCAAAATGGTACAATAAAAAAACTGATAAAGCAGATAAATGAAGTTTTATTTGTATTTAAATGAAAGTAACTGTCATACTACCGTGAAGTTAATTAGCACGAACAAGAGTTAGCTAGTGATGAAGCAGCAGGGACAAGAGCACAAAGTATGCAAAAGGAATGCAAGTTCCTATTTCTGTCAGCTGAGTTTGGAAAATTTAAGAATGTACCTTGTTAAAGTAAACTTTCTGAAACCAAAATTGTTCTTAATTTGTAGAGTTCCAAAATGTCCACCTAGTAAAGATGGATTAAGCTGATAGCACAACTATCTTTAAAGAACAGGCAAGTGCGAATAGGTGTCTTCAGGGTGACCACTTGCATTTACAAGTTAGCTGGTTCTATTGCTGTCCTAAGAAATTATTAAAAGACGTTTTGGAGATGGGCTGTGCAACTAGGAGTCTTATCTGATCAGCTGTTCAGATTTTCTTGGTGTATTGATGATAACAAAATACTAATACATTTATATATTTGAATATTACTAGTACAAAGTCCATGAAATGGACAGTTATTCTAAGTAAGTTTCATGGAAATATCTGAAAGAACGCTTTAGTTTTTGCAAATTGCTTAAGCAAACTATTAGCATACATGAACTTCTGTATATAAATCAGGTGAGAATCTTAGTGAAGAAATTCATGTTGTACCCTGCGAAGGAGTTAATGTAACTGTAACATGTTTTTAAGTACTCTTTTCTATTCTCTTGTCATGAATTGTACAGGGTTTTGTAACATGTAACTAACTCATCAATGTCTTTTCCAATGACAGAATTTCTGTAATAAATCAATAACAGTGAGCTACTGTCTAGGGACAGATGCAAAATACAGCTTTTAATTGATAATTGTATTGGATGCAAGAAAGAAGAATGTAGTGTAAGACAACTGGACCTGGGAGCTCAATACAGCAAGACAATTGTACTTGGGTCCCAATCTTCTACAGAATGAGTGAAAGTTCAGACTTTATACAGAGGATGCTTGCACTGTTGCATTCAGTTTTTATGCATTCTGTTTTTCCCAGATTCTTGAATGGATTGAAGGAAAGGAGAGAAATATCAGAGCATTAATATCAA
Source organism: Cygnus atratus (assembly GCF_013377495.2). Lineage (NCBI taxonomy): Eukaryota > Metazoa > Chordata > Aves > Anseriformes > Anatidae > Cygnus > Cygnus atratus. Next base: position 53,848,658 of record NC_066396.1, read on the forward strand.
CTCTTCATACAGTGCTTTGGGAAGGGGAAAATAAGTGGAAACCTGTTAGCATGGCAGATCTAGTAACACCCGAGCAAGTAAAGAAGTACTACAGGAAAGCAGTGCTGGTAGTTCATCCAGATAAGGTGAGTGTGTTCCTTTAATCTTCTCTCCTTTAGACGGAAGTAATAGCAACTGGTTTTACTGTACTGTGCACGTCTCTGACAGATGCTACAGTGTTGGTTCTTGATCAGGATCCTAGATGCTCTTTACTTCTCTTCCATTGTCTTCTGAATTCGGTGCCTTACTACATCCAGGTAGTGCAGGATTTTTCTTGTCATCCTGACATAGCACAGAATTCAACAAATCAATGTTATCAAAGAAGATCCCCTGAATGTCACTAATGCCTAAATTTGGTTATGCTGGGTTCTGATTGCATTGTGGCATACTTAATGCTAACTGGTAGACTCTGCTTTATTTCTACCAGCTGAGTCTTTAGGACTTTTAAGGCTATTCACCAGTATATGAAGACTAAGACTGCCACAGCAAAACTGGTGGGAAAAACCTGTTGAACCTCCTTTACAAGAGATTACTCAGCAGTTGAAAAAATGCAATGAACACAACATTCCACTTGTTTTTAAATATTCTATGCATTCTCTTGCTGTTTCTGTTAGTCTCCAAGCATATGAAGGTAGCATCTTTTTCTGAGTCATTGCTCTAAGCTATGTTTTAGGTATAAAGGTAAGTGTTGAATATACCTAGTTTAAATTTTCAAGCTTATCTTTGGTAGTTCAGTGAGCAGTTGTTCAAGTCCTGTGTTTTGTTGCAGCCATAGCAGAGAAATAAGACATAATTCTTTTTCTCCCCCCTGTTCTTTCCTGTTCCTGACTGTGTGGTTTACTTCAACTTTATGTGAGTTTCTTGGTCACTTCTGTGAGCCACTTAACTGCTCGATGTCAGAATACAAGCCTTTTTGAATCATTTTCTTCTTGAGCTTTGATTCCTTTTCTACGACCCTGAGTACACGAGTCCTTAAAGTGCTACAGCTGGCAAAAGCCAAGCAGCAGAAAGGGAGCTACACCGGTGCCTTTGATGCTTCCCTTTTCTTTTAGAAAGAGCCTGTAATAATGGCTAATTCCATATTGTGGGACTGGATCTTTACTAACCATGGGGGATGGACTGGCCCAGAGGTAGGGCTGCTGTGAAAAGGCAAGGAATCTTCTTTAGTTATCTCCCTTCCTTTGAGTGTGGAGGCAAATGCACAGCCAGGCATATGTAGTTAATGTTGAAACTTAAAAATCACTTGCAGTCAGCATTATTATATATTCCTACAAGGACTGTTGGGAAGCAACTGCAGAAATGACTGGATTTAGTTTTTAGAGCTATTAGCTGAAAGGTTTTCCAAGCTCTTCTTTTCATAAATACTTTTTAAGTTTCAGTAACTTATGAATTGCACAGAAGTTTGAAGTAACATAAGGAAACCAAGGCTTTGGCTTTGTTTAAAATATTTATGGCAAAATCTGTTTGAGGCAGCAGTGCTGTGTGCTTGCAAAATGCTACTCACACAGTAGTCTAATGTTGTTCATTATGTTAACAAGTAAAAAAGTTCAAGATGTTTCCCAAGCCGCACAGTTCCAAGCGCTTTTATGTTTTTAACATTCTGTTTGTTTTCAGGCCACAGGACAACCTTACGAGCAATATGCCAAAATGATCTTCATGGAACTGAGTGATGCGTGGTCAGAGTTCGAAAACCAGGGGTCCAAGTCCCTTTTCTAAAAGTTCATCTTTTATTGAACTACTTCCAAAAACTGGAGTTGAGCATTGTTGTGACCTTTTCACCTATGATTTATGAAGTGCTTTTCCATGATTTCAGCACAGTTTGCAATCATGCACTTAATTGTGGTGATGTATTTTGTAAGATGTGGAGTACAAAGCGTTACATAGATGCATTAAGAAAACAGCTGCTCAGTACTTGAAGAAATCATGGTCTGGGGATAAAGATTTTTTCAGTTTTATATATGGTAAAATGGAATTTTAATGAAGTTCCATGATCTCTGGTACACTAGTATCAATTCTAAATCATTCCACTTCCGCTGATCTCTGCTTTATCCTCTTCATTCCCCAATTTGTTATTTTCAGTAGTTTCATGATTCAGTTTTGATCTTTCATGCTTGTCGCCTTATTCAAAGTGCTTTAGTTATCAGTAGTGAGTCTGTTTGGATTATTTCAAATCTGAAGGTGTATATTTTCATGTGTCTTTTATGTAATCAATCTGATAATCATTCTGTAAATAATATTTTCTGACAATACCTGTGTTCCTTACAGTAAATTAACAGTTGTTTAGCCAAAAAGACCTCAGTTGTAGGGAAAATCATCCAGGGTTGTTCTTGATTTTCTTCTTTGTTCTACTTTTTAAATATGAATCTGGAAACAAATCTTGGCTTAAAAGTCTGCATGTTCCTGCTCTGTTATTTATTATGAATCTTTGGAAGTCAGTACTTCTTTTACTAATTCTTTAAATGGTATCTTTTCCATCTGATTTCAGTGGAACATGCTTTCCATTGGACTTTAAGCACTCTGATAAAAATGTTATTCTGAAACTTGATGTGTAAGCACAAAAAAGAAAACATTTTACTCTGCTTTGATTTGTTGTCAGTGAATGCTACATGATTTATCATCATTTAGAGAGCATTTAGAGTTTTAACACATTTTTACAGCATGTCTGAACTTCTGTATTTTGAGATATGCATGACATCAGTGTATGTGCAAACATGGGATGTATTGGTAGTGTTTATTTCTGCTCATCCCCCTTCCATGCACCAAGTAGAAGATGAGCAGAGACCCAACTTAAGAACAAAACTTGCCACGTTCTCTCATCCCTATTCAGGTGGCAGTTTTCACTAGGGCTGAAATAAATGAATGCAGATGACCAATGACTTACATTCGGTACAGTAATGAAATGCAATTCTCAAATCAGATTTGAAAATGTCAAAAATCAGCAACATCTGAAAAGAAAAAAATAGGATTTTAATGCCACCTGAACAGTGTATTGGATGCAGTTTTCCACTGCTGAGCAGGCCTGAGAGCCTGGGGGTTAGAGACTTGTGAACACGAGTTGCAATTCACATTCAGTCCATGTTCTAACACTGTCAACTGCTTTGCTGATGAAAGATTGTGTGTGTACGTATATTCACATATATTCAGCTACTATAAATTTTTTGAAGTCAGAAGCCAGGATCAGTTATGGATCCGAAGGCTATGTATTATTTGTAGTTGCAGTTGTATTTCAGTTGCAACTTTGAAGCGGTCTTAAGTCCCATTAGACTTATTCTTTATGAAAGTAGGTAATTCACTTTCTGACTTTTCCCTTGGGACACCTCAGGTTTTTTTTACATACATGGTCTGCATCCTTAGAAATCAAAGGCTTGTGGTAGGTTTTGTGTGTTTGAAACCTGGTTGGCTTTTTACAGTTCTAAGGCAAATGATACATATAGGCTTAAGTACAGACATGTAATGACTGACTGCACTCCTATATACAATAGAAAGAGAAAACATTCCTAAGGGAGCTGCTTTTAGTAAGGAAAAAAGTGAGGACTAGAAAAAACCATGTTCCTTTCAGCACGTTCAAGAAACTTAATTTTGAGGGACACATTTTTAATTGCTGTCTTCTTGAATTGAAATTTTGGAAGAAAATATTCCTCTGCATTGAATGCTTGGTAGCATTTTCTGGATGACAACTATGTTTCTCTGGTTTTATTTGTCCCACTCCTATTTACAAAAAAAAATAATTACAAAAATTTTCTTGAACAGCAGCCTTAGATACGATTTTAAGTGAGCAGGGAAAAATGAGCACAACTGTTTTAATTGGAACCAAAGATCTCTTGAAATTGACTGCCCCTTTTTAAAATTACAGAAACAGACATTTGGCTGTGGATTCTTCCAAGAGCCATTTGCTACTTAAACTTCATTCAGGTTGACAGGAACCCTCTACTTATTTTACAGGTTAATCACCTCTGGTCCTCAGTGAGGAACTGTCTGATTCATTACTCTGCTCCTTTCTACTTGGTTGAATTTTAGTTTGAGGAATCTAGGAGGGGTTCAGATTTCAGTGAACTTTCAAATAGTTAAATTTTGCTTACAGGGTGTTACTGAAATCCAGTTCTTATAAAATCCAACTTCTTATACATTCCTGTGTTCAGCACAGCTAACTGACACAGTTAAACAAAAATTCTAAACCAAAATGAATGTGAACACAGTACACAGAATGTGAACACAGAACAAGTGTCACCACAATGAAGTGGTGAACACAGTAAACTGAAGTTTTGTTTTTGATAGTGCAGAATGCGGACCAGTAAAGTGCTTCATCATTTAAGGCTAATACATAACATTTTTTAGTTATTGGGAAAAGGGAAGTTAAGGTAAATTTTATATAGGGTTATACTGAGTCTTAATGTTGCTTTTAAATTAGATGGCCATTTGGAAGAAGAAAGTCTAGAAGTTATGTCTGAATTCATCTTAGAAATTAAAATGGTTAAAGGAAAAAAAAAAACACCACCAACAACAAAAGAAAACACCTGGGATGAGGACTTTTACCTTTCTCATGCTCTGTACTTCATTGTCAACTGGTTGAGTGCTGCTGTATGGGAGAAGACTGCACCCAAACCATTATGCATACATTTCATTATAGCTGTTCTTACTGTCCACAAGCTGGAAAGCTTTTCAGAAGAGGCTACAGGAAAATCGATTAAGCCGAGATTTGATTTTAACTGATACTGTGAATTTTTTCTGGGTGTAAAATGCATATTTTTCATTCATGCTTATTCATTGCACGTATTTTGAAATGTTGAAATTAGGTGGTCTTGAAAGCTATGGCTTGTATCTGCTTCTGATTGCAAAAGCTGAGGTTGAGGTGAATCAAAATTGGTGTTGCTACAATGAAGTTGTGTCTGCCAAATTTCAAATGTGGCACTTGCATTTTGGAGCATCTCCTTGACTCTTGCAGCAGATTGTTACGCTTTCTGGCCCATGTTTGTCGTTCCTTTGTAATGACAAAGAATTGATACCATCTCTTTGCAGCCTCCCAGTATCCGTTCTTAAACATGTCAAGCTACTCAATTTTATTGCAAGAGCAAGGAGAAAAGAAGCAACAGATTAAGTGAAGAGTAGGGAAGAATATCTAGACTCTAACCTACATCTCAAATGGTGTTGGTTTTTTTTGTAATTCTCCCTTTACTTTTCTGTAATTCTCCCTTTACTGACCTGTTTCTAACTATCCCTGCTAAAAATAGGTCTCTAGTAGGTCTGTAGTCTTGCTTTTCCAGCCCTTTTAGAAGTGCTACTGACTGGTTATAGACCAGTGGCAGTAACCAAGTGCTTGGCTTTTTTTGCAGAAGTTGCTATAAAGTAGGGCCTTTGAAACGGTATGGCAGATTTCTGCTAGTTAGTTCTGAATCAGGTTGGTTATGCTACATTGTTAGTGTTATTAGAGCTGGAGAGTCTGGCAACTTCTTTTAGAATAGAAATCTGTGAAGAAGACAATTGATGTTAAGAGTGCATTTGGCTAGGACCTGCCTTATGGAGAAGAGTAAAGTGTCTTGGCCATGTTGTGGAAGTAAGTTAGTGTTTTAGCCTTTGGCATGGTCGTTTGGTGTTTCTTAGCGCTGTCAGATTTCCTTGAACTTAATAGCAGGGAAGAGAAATGAAAGTGAGCAGTTAAACATTTGCATTCCTGTTAAATCATAGAGTTAAGCTCAATATTGTGAGTGAATACTGATTCCCAGGCATCAAGTCTGGGAGGTAAAGTTCCTCTGTTCTTGTCACTTGGGTAAAGTTTAGGTAGTTTGCTAATTAATGGTAGCTTCATCCAGCACATGCAGAATGGGAAGCCGACAGCAGTGCTGATTAAGTACATTTCCATGGAACAGTGGCAAAGTCTTTGGCTTTACACCTCTGAGGGTAACTACTGATCATGAAAAACGCCTTGTTTACCTCAATTTTCTTGTTAATTCTAAAAAGTCCCTCTAAAATTGTTTTGCCAAGCACAAAGTAGCAGCTCCTTCCTGAATGCAGACTGTCTCTAAGCTGCATGCAGGGGATTAATATTTTGCACGAACCAAAGCAGAGTTTGAGGATAACTGAAATCTCAGCTGCCCTTTGGGATTGCTGGGCTACCATTTTTTTTTTTTGCTGCTTGCAGGAATATTTCAGGGGATACATAAATGGAAACTTTGTTGCTTCTTAGCTCTGTCCTTAATTGTCTAACAATCGCAGTGTAATGAATGCTTTGTAAATAGGTTCAAAATAGTTCTGTACAGTTGCCTGTGCTTGGAGTCTGACGTTTTCTGTCAAGACCTTGCAGGTGATTGACCTGCAAAAGCTGTAGAAAGAACTGCTTGTTTCCCGCTGCTTGAGTCTGTCTGGTGCAGAGTAGCTCTAGCTACCAGACACGGGAACTAGGAGCAAAGGGTGACTCAGCTGAAATGTGGTTCCAGTCTTGATCAACCTTGGAGTGCTTGCTTGCTCTGTTTTGGGTGAGCTTATTGTAGACTGCAGTTTAGACTGCATCAAACTTCAAATATATGCTCAAAAATATAAATCCAGTCATTTTTATGAAGGATACGTTTTGTCATAGAAGCTTTTATTACCAAAAGGGGATTAAGAGGCATTGTGAGAACTCCTGAAACTCTTTAGTGGAATGTATTGTATTTTTGCAGTGTAGACTTCTAGAAGCAATTGTCATCTCCATGATAAGGACTTAGCTTGTTCTGAGGTCCTTACTGTAACTACATGTAGTTGTGATTGTACTTTCTATACCTGTGATTTTTCTGGTTTGGGGTGTGTGGAAGAACAGAATAGATACTTAAGTCCTATTTTTGCCATCTTCCAGGAAACACAGTGTACTGAGTAATTTTGCTACTAGTGAAATGAGAATCTATACCTGTATGTATATAAAGGTAATATAATCAAAGTTAAACCTGGTTTAAAAATAAATTTAATGTTTGGCACAATGTCCTTGAACAGAATATTTTGCTTTGAAATGCACTATGACATAACCAGTGAGCAATTAAAAATAAATAAAAATCATTTGCCTGTTTTTTCTTTAGCGAGGGAAAAATGAACTGAATATGCAAAGCATTTCCACTACCTTTCTCAGAAAGATATGCAAGAATTTAGAGAAATGGTGCTCGTTAGTATGTTAAGGTTGACTGAACCTATTAGGAAACTGAGTGCCTCTTCAAAAGGTCTGCTCTCCTGGTAGAGAGGAGCCCCTGCAGCCTCCCCTGTGGTTTGGCAGCTGAATTCCATAGACTGCTGTCTGTGTTTTGTGGTGGTTTCACCCAGCTGGACAGCTGAGCTCCACCACAACTGTTCTCTCACTCCCTCACAAGGGAAAGGGGAGAAAATATGATGAAAAGGGCTCAGAGGTTGAGATAAGGACAGGGAGATCACTGAACACTTATCATTACAGGCAAAGGGCGAAGAAGACTCGAGCAATAAATGATTAATCTCCACATGTTATAACTAACAGATTAGAGCAGTGAGAAACTCAAAGCAAACTAAAAACACCTTACCCCCATCCACTCTCAGCTGCATCCTCTCTCTGAGGGGCACAGAGGAACAGCCGCTCCCTCACGGTCCCTCTCTGCCCCTGCTCCATGTGGGGTCCCTCCCACGGGATGCCGTCCTGCCCGAACTGAGCCTGTGGGGGCTGCCCACAGGCAGCAGCTCTTCAAGACCTGCTCCCACACTGGCTCCGTACCGCGGGGTCCATCCATCCCCCAGGAGCAAACTGCTCCAGCACGGGTCCCCCACGGGTGGGCGGCAGCTCCCCCCAGACCCCCTGCTCCTGCTGCGGGGGCTCCTGTCCACGGGCTGCAGCTCCGGCCCGGGGCCTGCTCCTGCGGGGGCTCTCCATGGGCCGCAGCCTCCTCCAGGCCACATCCACCTGCTCCAGCGGGGGCTCCTCCACGGGGGGGCTGCAGCGTGGAGATCTGCTCCGTGTGGGACCCGTGGGCTGCAGGGGGACAGCCTGCTCCACCAGGGGCCTCTCCCTGCACAGGCCGCAGGGGAACTGCTGCTGCCTGCCTGGAGCACCTCCTGCCCTCCTGCTGCACTCACCTGGGGGCTGCAGGGCTGCTTCTCCCACACTTTCTCAATCCTCTCTCCCAGCTGCTGCTGTGCATTTTTTTCCTTTTCTTCAATCTGCTCTCCCAGAGACCCACCCAGCGTCGCTCCCTGGCTCAGCTCTGGCCAGCAGCAGGTCCCTTTGGAGCTGCCTGGAGCTGGCTCTGCTCTGACATGGGGCAGCTGCTGGGCTCTGCTTGCCGAGGCCACTCCTGCAGCCCCTCTGCTACCAAACCCTTGCCATGTAAACCCAGTGGTACGTGTGTACAGTGAAATGCTTGGTGTTCCTTAGCTTAATGTTTGAGCTCAGTGCTTCAGTCGGACCAACTCCTGACAATCTCAGCTCCTCTCCTCATCTCTGAAGCTAGGTCTGGTCAATGTCCTTATAAAGCTCAACAGGCTTGTGTCCCTGGCCCTTTATACACCACTGAGCTGCAGATGCTTGCCATCGCCAAATGTGAAAGAAGGTGACTGGGGATTCCTGAGACTATAAATGCTTTTAGCCAAGGGTGAGCACAGAAGGGACCCTGGTCTGTGGGCTGCTTTCCTGCATCGGGAAATGCAGACATCTCCTCTTGGCCTGTCCTTGTCCTCACAGGCCCACAGCCAGCAGCTGCCCTTCCTTCCCTTCCACCCCTGCCCTGAGGAGGAGAGAGGGCTGTCCCAAGCGGGCTTTGCTGATGGCAGCCGACTGACTGTCAGTGGGGTTGGTCACTGGAAGGAGTCGCATTTCTTCCATTGCCATCTGCTGGCACAAGGACCTGTGCATGGACATTTCAGAGTGGTACCACACTAGTCTTTAGCCAAAACTGCACCACACCGATCATTGTATATATGTGTTCCTGCATTTTATATGCAAATGCTGTGTGTGAATGTTTTGATCTGGGGTGCTGTTGTCTGCTTTCCCCCTCCGGGAGCTCATGGGACGCCCTGGTGGGAACGGGTGACTAACTGCTTGAAACAGGAGCAAGGCACCTCCCTCACTGCTGTCTTACCTGAGTTGGAAGAAGCAGGGAGAGGAGACTTGCATCGAGGGTGCCTCTGAAGTGGGAGGACTGAGAAGAGCAGAGGAAAGCGAGGGGCTGGAGGAGGGAGTGGGCATGGGGTTGTGCAGGGTCCCAGGTGTGTGGATGTGACCTGACGGTGGGGTTGTTGAGCATCTCCTCCTAGCCCACAGGATGCCTGCCTGTGCTACCAAGCACTATGTACTCTCCTAAACAAGACCAATCTCCTGCCATTGTTCCTTTGTCCCACCATGAACACCACAAAGTTCATCTGGTCAGCATGTGAAGTACTTGAACTCAGCTCCTGAATCAAGTTCTGCCCAGGGATATTTCCAGTCCGAAGAAAGATGCTTGCAGCTTGAAATAAAATGTGTTCTCTTTGCTCTTGTGCAAGAAGGTGTGAAATTCAGGCTAAGTGACAGCAATTCACAAGGAATTGATATCAACAAGACCTTAAAAGCTAAGCTTGAGATTTACCTGGAGGAATGGTTGGAAACTGCATCATTAACATGATCAAAAATCTTGTCTACAATAAATAAAAGTAGATGAGCTTCAACTTCCAAACCTGTTGCTGTCAAGTGTAATGTAGCTGCTTCAGCCAAGAAAGGATAAACGCTGTTCTTTAATTTCAGTACTATCCAAATAGTATTAGAAGATTACTCCTGATGCTGGAAGATCAGCATCTGCTGGGAGATGAGCATTGGCTGGACAAAAAGTCCGTTGCTGTGATCCGCAATGGCATTTAATACTTCTTACTCTTTACTAGAGAGATACCGAGATGCAAATGTATATCCCAAAGGTTTTTTTTTTTTTTCCTAGCACAAGTATTTGTTATTTGTTCAGAAGTGTACAGGGAAGGCTTTGGTAAAAGACTGTGCCTCATCCAGGAATGTGAAACTGAACTGCAGGTCGACAGAAAACCGGGGGGTCTTTGTATCCCTTACACTGGGCTAAGCTGCATCACTTTGGCTGGTCCCCTCTTGGACGATGTGCAGGAAAAGGCACGCACCCATCTGCTGCTCCTGCCCCTGTCCAGCGCCAGACCTGCCCCTGCGCTCTTCCAGGAGTCACTACAGTTCGATGGGAGCAAAAGCCTTCTCTCACAAACGGAAGATTGTGAGAAAGAAATGAAGATTTCCTGAAGCCTCCATAGGAGAGCCCGGGGAAGCTGCATGTGGCTGAGATAACAAATGGTGCCGGGGGGCCCCGCTGGCACGAGAGCAGTGCTGCTGCAACCCCCCTCTGAGCCCAGAGGCAGGGTTTCACCTGCAGGCCAGGAACCTGGATGGACCCTGGCTTCAGCTACGGGCACGGCTTTCCTCCTCAGCTGGCTTCTCCAGCGTGAGAAAAGTAAGGAAGGAAAGGAGGTAAAGCTTCAAAGTAAAACGCTTACCCTAAGAAGTATGATGCTTTACTTCCAGCACCAGGCACCACACCAGTATCTTGCCTTAGCCCTTCCTGTGCATGGCACTTTGGTGCCCCATGTCACTTGCCAGGAAAAACAGTGTTGATAGTGGGTGATTTTTTCCTTCTCAGACTTGAGTACGTTATCTTTGTATGTTTCAACCCCCATGCTTGCTAATAGGTTACGCTTCTTCATCTCCTGTAGGTCCACAGGGTTAGTTATGTCATGATTGTTTAGGGTTCCTATTTCTTTGCATATGACATGGTTTATTAGGAAAGAACCACACAACTGCACAAGCTAAACAAAACTTCAAGCTAAAGAAGTTAGACAATAGTGCAACAAAAAGAAGTTCAGGACAAACAGCAGGCACCTGGGTATTAGGTAGTGTTGCTGTTACAGGTAGAGCAAGTGAGACACAGGTCCTAGGGTAAGCCATAGGTGCAGGTGATGTATCTTAACTCATTTTTCAGATATGGCTGAAACCACAGAATCATAGAATAGTAGAAACACAGAATGGCTTGAGCTAGAAGGGACATTAAAGATCACCTGGTTCCACCCCTGTGCCATGTGTGAGGATGCCACCAACTGGATCAGGTTGCCCAAAGCCCCATCCAGCCTGGCCTTGAACAGCTCCAGGGATGGGGCATCCACAGCCTCTCTGGGCAACCTGTGCCAGGGCCTCACCATCCTCAGAATAAAGAATTTCTTCCTAACATCTAATCTAAATATACCCTCCTTTAGTTTAGTTCTGCCTTGTCCTGTCACTATCTGCCCAAATAAAAAGTTGTTCTCCCTCTTTTTCATAACCCCCATTTAATTACTGAAAGACTGCAATGAGGTCTCCCCAGAGCCTTCTCTTCTCCAGGCTGAACATCCCCAGCTCCCTCAGCCCTTCTTCACAGGAGAGGTGCTCCAGCCCCCTGATCATCCTCGTGGCTCTTCTCTGGACCCATTCTAACAGGTCCATGTACTTCTTGTGCTGGGGGCCTCAGACCTGGACACAGCACTCCAGGTGGGGCCTCACAAGGGCAGAGCAGAGAGGGACAATCTCCTCCCTCCCCTGCTGGCCACCCCTCTGTTGATGCAGCCCAGGATGCAGTTGGCCTTCTGGGCTGCGAGCACACACTGCTGGCTCAGGTTGAGCTTCTCATCCACCAGAACCCCCAAGTCCTTCTCTGCAGGGCTGCTCTCAGTGAGTTCTTCTCCCAGTCTGTGCTCATGCCTGGGATTGCCCTGACCCAGGTGCAGCACCTTGCACTTGGACTTGTTGAACCACGTTAGGTTCACATGGGCCCAAACCTCAAGTTTGTCCAGGTCCCTTTGGATTGCATCCCTTCCTTCTGTTGTACTGACTGCACCACTCAGCTGGGTGTCGTCTGCAAATTCCTGAGGGTGCACTCAATCCCACTATGTCATTGACAAAGATATTAAACAGTACCAGTCCCAAGACAAAGGGACACTGCTCATTGCCAGCCTCCACTTGGATGTTGAGCCATTGACCGCAACTCTGAGTGTGACCTTCAAGCCAATTCCTTATCCATTGAATGGTTCACCCTTCAAATCCATCTCTCTCCATTTTGGAGATCAGGATGTCATGTGAGACCATGTCAAAAGCCTTGCAGAATTCCAGGTAGATGACATTAGTCGGTCTTCCCTTGTCAACTGATGCAGTCTCTCCATCATACAAGGCCACCAGATTGGTCAGGCATGATTTGCCCTTGGTGAAGCCATGTTGGCAGTTTTGGATCACCTCCGTGTCCTGCATGTGCCTTGACATTGCTTCCAGGAGGATCTGTTCCATGATCTTGCCAGGCACAGAGGTGAGACTCACCGGTCTGTAGTTCCCCATGTCCTCCTTTCTACCCTTGTTAAAAATGGGAGTGATGTTTCCCTTTTTCCAGTCACCAGGGACTTCACCTGACTGCCAGGACTTTCCAAATACGATGGAAAGAGGCTTGGCAGCTCCACCAGCCAGTTCCCTCAGGACCCTGGGATGCATGGCACCGGCCCCACAGACCTGTACCTGTCCAGTTTCATCAGGGGGTCTCCAGCCTGCTCTTCACTTACAGTGGGAGGGACTTTGCTCCCCCAGCCTCTACCTGCAGGTTCAGGGAAACAAGAGACATGGGAAGCCTGACAACTGAGTTAAGAGGAATGAAGTCCTTCAAACAACCCCATAATACCATAGACTTTGTAATGTCTTCACACGTGCAGGTTTTTGAAGGGATGCAAGACACGGACTCCTGATGGCTCTTGAACAGGAGACATTTATTGCCCTTTTTCACCACTACATATACTTTCCCCGTAGCCCCACGTGCTGTCCACACTGCCCGAACCCGTCTTACAGTTGGTTAGAGACCCTCAGACACGCGCCTCGAGCCAGCCAGCAATTGGCCACTGCCCAAAGCTCATCTTTAACACTGTAGCCAATTTACTTTATCTCGACCTTGCTCAAGTTTTTGGTTCTACTGCTGTTTTCCTCATTATCTCTAACTCAGGGATATGTGGAACAGCACAAAGCTCCCTGGGAATTCCTTTCCCACAGGTTTTTAGTGAATTACCTGGTTATCGGCCTCTCTGCAACTCCAGCTTTGGAGTCGTCCGAAATAGCAGTGATTTTTTTTTTCTTTTCTCTTTCTTACATCTGCTCTCACAGAGGCCCAAACAACATAGGTTATTGGCTCAGCTCTGGTCAGCAGCGGGGCCCTTACCTAACATGGGGCAGCTTCTAGATTCTTTTCACAGAAGCCATTCCTATGGCCCCCTGCTACCAAAACCTTGCCACGTAAACCCACTACATTCCAATATACTCTTACTTTACAATTATCACAATCTTCACAAACTTCACTTAAGTCAAAAAAAAAGAATTCCCCACACCAAAATAAACATAACATCATCACAATACCGACGAGGTGGACAATTTACACACACACCACCCCTCGTCCCTTCACCGCACTAATATGAAACATATTCCTCACAACTGCTGCTTTCTTAAATTCATCACAACTACTACATTCATAAAAAAAAAAATCCAGTCTATGTTTTGCCCGTTACTTCTCTCGACTGTCATCCTATCTCAAATTCCTTGAGCCCCACATTGGGCGAATAAAAACCATAAGAGGTTATCACGGACTTGGGGTAGGAGGTTTAAAGAAACCAATCTTCAGGCAGTATCAGACAATAAAGGGCACAGAAACTATAGTAATGCTGAGTCGTACCGGGGCAAACAACTTGTGAACAGCATATGCCAACAGAAACGTTCCTGTACCAGCAGCCCTTTTAGATTGCAGCGATGATTCGCTGAAACCAAGTCTGAGGAGAACTGCAGCCACGTCCACACCACTTGGCGCAGCCGGGCAGAAGATTCCTAGAGACACCAATGAAATTCCAACGTGGAACGAAACCCCTACAGCACCACATTCTTTGAAAACCTTTTTTCAGCCGCTGGGGTTTACTGAGTTTCTTGTGTTCGCTGCCGCGACCTGTGGCTGCCTTTTCAGGGGATCCACCCACACCCTCGGCCGAGCTGCCGGCGGCGGCCCTCAGCGCCGGCGGAGGGGCCGGCGGCCTGAGGTGGTGGTGGTGGTGGTGGAGGGGGGCGGGTGGTGGCCGACCCGGGGCTGTGGTGGGGGCAGCAGCGGCGGTCGGCGACGAGCCGGGGGGCGGCGGCGGCGCCTGCGGCCGTGCGGGGCGCCGCGGAGCGGGGGCGGTGCGCGGCTCTGCCCGGCCTCGCAGGGCGGACAGAGCGGGGGCCCGCGGCAGGAGGCGGAACATGGCAGCGCCCGGTGCGCGCGGGCGGGCGCCCAAACCGGAGAAACGCAAGCAGCCGGCGGCGGGGCGGGCGGGCGGGCGGCGCTGGGGGCGATCGTACGGCACCAGCAACTGACCCGTCACAACGTTGTCTGACAGTGACTGAGTACACGGTGCGTGTAGCCCATACGTAGGCACAGTCTTTCTTAATTCTTTAATTAGGTCCCAGTGGAAGGCATTGTGTTCACGCGGACCGTTGGGTCGCACCTGCACCGGGAAAGCCGTTCCCAACGGGTCCCCGACCTTCAGCGCTTCCCGGCGCACCAGCTCCCATCGTTGCCGCGGGTCGAAAGCTCGGGCCCCCAGGGAGGCGTTATTGGGGGCAGGCAAGGCAGGGAGCCGAGCGGGTCAGCGGGCAGGGGCTCTGCGGCGGCGGTCCGCGGCCCTCTTCCTTGTCATCAGACACAGACACAGATTTCTAGGTTGGAAGAGACCTCAAGATCATCGAGTCCAACCTCCGACCTAACACTAAGTACTCCACTAAACCATATCGCTAAGCTCTACATCTAAACGTCTTTTAAAGACCTCCAGGGATGGTGACTCCACCACCTCCCTGGGCAGCCCGTTCCAATGCTTAATAACCCTTTCGGTAAAGAAGTACTTCCTAACATCCAACCTAAACCTCCCCTGTCGCAACTTTCGCCCATTCCCCCTCGTCCTGTCACCAGGCACGTGGGAGAACAGACCAACCCCCACCTCAGCTACAGCTTCCTTTAAGGTAACTGTAGAGAGCGATAAGGTCGCCCCTGAGCCTCCTCTTCTCCAGGCTGAACAAGCCCAGCTCCCTCAGCCGCTCCTCGTAAGACTTGTTCTCCAGACCCCTCACCAGCTTGGTCGCCCTTCTCTGCACTCGCTCGAGCACCTCCATGTCCTTCCTGTAGCGAGGGGCCCAAAACTGAACACAGTACTCGAGGTGCGGCCTCACCAGAGCCGAGTACAGGGGGACAATCACCTCCCTAGACCTGCTGGCAGCATCCCCCAGGTCTATCAAACTGCACCGCTCCGGTGACCTCGCAGGCCCTGATCTCGGTTCGGCTGCTGTTATTGCCTGGGCAGCGGCGCGCTGTACTTCCTTTTCTGCCTGCCACGATCTTAAAGTCTCAGTCACCAGCCGCCACGTAGTCATCACCTCAGCGGCGTTAGTATCCCCACGGGACGCAGCTTCCCATATTTTTCCCCCCCCTTGGTCCCAAGTTTTTACATCAAATACAGTGGAAGCCATTGAGGGGAGCCCTTGTTTTCGCAAAAAAATTCAATAATAGCTTTATCTTAAACGGATCGCTTTTTTACTCCCCTGTCTATTGGGAGTTGCGTTAGTAGTTTCACTATAGCCTCTTCCTCTGCCTAAAGGCTAGCTCCCAAGATTAATGCCCAGCCGCTCACCTGTCCTTCAGGTGATGTCCCGGGGTTGAAGCTGCAGTCCAGCTGCGAGCCTGACTCGTTCAGCTGGGTTCTCTTCGGACGCTTGTGCAGCGCTGCTCCTATCACGTCGGGGTCACCATTTGAAGGGATGCAAGACACGGACTCCTGATGGCTCTTGAACAGCAGGACCTTTATTGCCCTTTTTCACCACTACATATACTTTCCCTGTAGCCCCACGCGCTGTCCACACGCCCGAATCCGTCTTACAGTTGGTTACAGACCCTCAGACACGCGCCTCGAGCCAGCCAGCAATTGGCCACTGCCCAAAGCTCATCTTTAACACTGTAGCCAATTTACTTTATCTCGACCTTGCTCAAGTTTTTGGTTCTACTGCTGTTTTCCTCGTTATCTCTAACTCAGGGACGTGTGAAACAGCACAAAGCTCCCTGGGAATTCCTTTCCCACAGGTTTTTAGTGAATTACCTGGTTATCGGCCTCTCTGCAACTCCAGCTTTGGAGTCGTCCAAAATAGCAGTGATTTTTTTTTTTTTTTTTTTTCCAGCTATGGTATTCTGGGACAGCTGTAGTGGTTCCCTAGCAGCTCTACCCCACATAGCCCCTTAGCTACAACAGGGACATCCGCAGCAAAGACCAGCCCATGCTGCTGGATGCCCCCTCAGTCACGCCTGGGCTCTGCACTGCCTCTGACCCCAGGACTGGCCATGTCTTGTCCCGGGTCTGGCACGGGTGGGCAGTCAGTGGGGGGGCTGTGTGCCCTGCTGAGGGGTGGGAGGGGAGGGAGGATCTCCGTGGCATTAGCAGTGGTCTCCCCTCCCAGCAGAAGGGTTTGGTTGGAAACTTATGCGCTGCACTTCTCCCTTTTTTCTAAAGGGCAGGGTAAATACTGAAGGGCTAATAAGATGCAGCTGAGCTGTCTGAATAATCCTCTAATAAACTGTGTAATAAAGAAGTGAATTCAGTAGGAGATCAGCTGTTTACACTGCTCCGAAACTGATCCCTAGCAAATAACACATCCACTCAGCATCTCTCCTATTTTCATACAGGCCAAAAGGGACCTTTCAGCCCCAGGGCACTGAGGATGCTCCCGGGCTTGCTGACAATGCTGCAGGGAGCAGGGTGGCCCTGATGTGCCGGGTGCCAGCCGGGCTCTCGGGGCCCTGAGCTTGGGACAGATGCTATGGAAGTGCAGCAGGACACCACCAGGAACCTGCACGCTGCCCTCCCAGCCCCAGCTCCTCCTGCATGGCAGTGCTGGGGCCCCTGTGGCAGTGTCTGGGTGCGTTTGCCCTCGTGGCTCCAGCACAGACAGGATCTCAGGGCCTGTGAACAGCTCCCTGATACTCTGGAGCACACAGAGACCTCATCTGCCAGCAGACTGGCTGGAATATGCAGAGCACGTTGCCAGCTGCATCGCCTGTTTTACTGCAAGGAGGGCTTTAGTGGCTGTGAAATGAGATAAGGCAAGCAGCCTGATGTTGCTGTCGGTGGACAAAGGAACTGAAAGTAAGGGTACTGCATAACAAATACAAGATATATTAAGTCTGATGTTAGACGGTTCATGAAATAATTAGCGTTTCCAAGTGTGTTCTAATTTCAGACAAAAGTGAAAAATACAACAAGATGAACAGAAAATGATGGGTTATGCATGTGGAACAAGGCACTTTAATTGAGCCAGATGGGCCCAGATGTTTCCGCCCACTCTCTGACTGAAATGATCACCTATTCAGAGGGAAATGTTGTGGGAGAAACCGCAACAAAGATGCAAGAGGAAATTTTCCAAAGCAGTGATTCCATTAAGGGGACTTCAGGCAGCTCTTACTGTTCTATTGAGGGTAACAGCGTATGAAAATAGGAACATCTGAAGGTGACTTAAGGGGGTGCTTACTGCCACTAACACTTCAGCTGGCAGTTTGATCTGAGAAAGACTTTAAAATCAGTCTCCTCCCTCAGAAGCTGGCTTTGACTTCAGGTTTCCTTTTGGTCATCTGCTCCTCCTGCTTCTGGTTAATGCAGGCAAACCTCTCCTCTCTGTCTTTGTGTTTCAGGTTTTCCTGATGAGTTCAACAAAGGTGAAATGTTTTTCTTCTAATCCATTTTAGGAGCTTCAATTTGAAGTTTCACCCAAGAGGAATGATTTTCTCTCATTGAAACATTTGACAGCTTCAACCTAACCAGAACTCTTTGATGAGCAACTCACACAGTGAAGTTCTCCCTGCTTCCCTGCACGTGTTTTTGGAGCTGTCAAGGAACCAAGAGTGCATGGGGAGGTGGGAAGCATCCATGCACTCATATACGGATGTGCCCACAGGAGAAAGTGGAGATTTAAGGCTGTGACCTTAGGAGTCTGGTAGGTGTTGGGAAGATGTTGAGGCTGTTGGTCTGGAATGGGTTTAGGTGTGTGGACGCTTGATCTGTCTGTTCTGGTTGCTCCCTTGCTAGCCAGGTCATGCTGCCTGCTCTCCTCCTCATGCTCCTGACTGTAGTCAGTCTCACGCGGTATGGTCAGGAAAAAGATTTGGTTTGTTCCCCTGCTCCAGGCCGTGGTGGTCAGGCACAGAGGCCTGCATGGCAGTTTCCCTTGGACAGGCCCAACCCCATACTTCAGTACTCCTATTTCTTGATCCTCCCTTTGCCGCTCTCATCCTTCCCTTTCTCAGCTCAATACCATCCAAAATAAAAAACTCACTCTTAACCACTACTTCTTCCAGTTTTACTTCATCCATACCATCACTTGCCTCTGTGCAGACTGCCAGCCTTGGCACTGGAGCTGGGGCTCCTCAGATCCCATCCCACCCCAAGAAGGAGCTGGTGTGCCTTAGATGGTGGGTGGTGGGTCCTCTGCTCCTTCAGAGGGGTTTGGCTGTGCTCCATGAGCTGCACTTGAACCCAGCTCAGCTGAGGAAGAAGGCTGGTAATCAGTGGTGAGTGTTACAGTAATTAGCACTGCAGAGCAGTGTTCCTCTCTCAGAGATGTGAGCCCTTCTCCTTCACTGCTGGGAATTGGTTTCTGCTGGGAGTCTTTTCCCCAGGCTGGTGAAGCAAAAGTCCCAGAGGAAACCTGCAGCTTCCTCTTCACCCTGCTTGATGAGTGCTGTGTCTGACCCAGGATTTGGATTTGCTTTACAACCACCACACCAAACAGGAGACTGTTTCCTTCAGCCAGCCCAAGGCATTACGTTTCTCACCTGGTGCCTGCAGTGCTGTTGCAGAATGGCAGGTGAGCGGGCACAAGCTCGAGTCCAAGGTGCTGCTCATGGTGCAGGGCAAGCGCTGAGAAAGCTGCTGCATTGGACAAACGCAACCAGGATCTTCTCAAGAAGGGATTTTCCACACCAGAGACAAGGGGGAACAGGAACACCATTCCCTCAGCCTTGGCAGACCAAGTGCAGCATTACTGGTGATCTGGACAATATGCCAAGGTTATTTCTCCCTTGACAGCCTCACAGGTGCTTTTTTATTTTTTTTCCCCTTGAAATATAGGAGTTGAGTAGATGAGAGATAAAGACAAGCTACAAAGCTGTGAGATGCAGCAGTTTCCCAGCAGGCTCACAGAAACTGTCTTAGGAGTGCAAAAGCTACTCTCATGCCCAGAACACAGCATTTCACATGGGACAAGTAAAGGCAGAAATACATATATATATTTATATAAATATATTAAATCACAAAAGCCAAATTGTTTTAGTAAATGTCACCTGGCTACCAGCAATACAGCACTGAGCAAAGAGAAGCCACCTATAAATAAATGATGACTTGTTCTTGGTTTTTGAAAATAAATGTCTGCCTTACCACTGCAGCTGGGATAGCTCCCCAAAAGTGCTTCACTTCAGCCCTGAGAGGGCACTTACTCTCTGCATGTGCAATGCTCTCAGAATGAAAACAGCCTCATATCTGCAAGGGCAGAAAGCTACCACCATGGCTGTTTGCTTTGGTGAAGCACTGTCCTTGCTGCTCTCTGCATGCTGGTGGATTGGGCACAGCCAGGAACTGGGAAAACCTGCCTGTGCTGATGCACCCGCACACCCCTCTGTATTGCTCAGAGGTGTCTTCTTGGCTTTCATCTGTGGTCCTGAAATGCGGCGGCTCCTGCAGAGCATTATTGGCTTGACTATGCAGTCAAGGACAGTTCTCGTACCGTCTGACACCCAACTGTGGACCGAGCTCTCTTGCATATAAAACCCTTGCAGGGAAAATTAGCTTTCAACAGAAGATGAAAGGCTGCCAAGCAGGTAGCAGGAACAGTGTGCTTGAGTGGTGCCCCAAAACAGCATGAGGAGAAAAATATGCTGCTTTGGGTCACTGCTGCTTCCTGCATTTCACAAACAACCTTAAGTAAGGATGGCATTTGTTTCAGGTGTCAAGCAGAAATAATTCAAATGCCTGATGAAAAGTCAGAGGAACCTGTGCCAGCAGAGGAGGAGGAGGGTTAGATTATGGTCTAACAATGACACCACTTCTTCACTCTTCTCCCCAGCTAGCATCAGATCTAACTGTAACTAAATTTGGGATTTATGACATTCTATTGTTATGGTAATGGTTCTCCCTCTGCTCTACTTCCAGGCTTTCTGGCATTCATAAATGTCAGTGCTTTAACTCCTAAATGAAGTGAGTACAGACTTCTTCTTAATCTGAAGAACTGAATGAAAGAGATGGTGATTTTTTTAGCACTTCATGTTGGGCCCCATTTTGAACTTTGTTACCAGTAAGGTTCCCCTCGTACACTCGCATTACACAGCCTCTCCAACTCCAGCAAGCAAAGAAACTCCATCAGCAGAAGACACTGTCTTCAGGAGCGGCTGCCCCTGTCTGGGGGGGAAGACAGGCTGCCCCCAAAGCCAGGGGCAGGAGGGAGGGTGTCTGAGAGCCCACATGGGCAGAGGGCACGCACCCACAGACCCTCAGTTCAGCCTGAGTGAGGACGCCACAAGAAACTGTCCCCAAGGATTGAGGGCGGCCTGGCTGCCGCTGGGCAGACATATTGGGTGCTGGGAGGGAGTTCTCTTACCGTGCCTTCACTTCTGACTCACTGACAATGAGCTTTCCTCAGAAGCAGGTTGTGTGGTGCCTGTCCTAAGCAAATGTTGTCCCAGAAAGGCTCATGATGTCTTCAGGGCTGCCTGGAGGCCTTTGTGGCCTAGCAGGCGAGACAGCCAAAGCATCGCCTGACAATGTGGCTTATAGTCACTTGTTCAGACTGACTGGGGAGATGCAGGAGTGTAGGAAATGGATTGCTTCTCAGAGAGAAGACTGGATTTGTTCTTTGTGTCAAAATCGTGGTGGGAGCTGCCACTGCCTATGTGTCAGCCTGTGATCTAGGAGTAATGCCTTCTCCCATGGTGGTCTCTTGTGATGCCTTTCAAGCCACCTCCACTGTTACCAGTCATTGCCTCCCTGGACTGAACTTTGTGCTTTCTGGCCTACTTCAAATCCTTGCTGTGTGAGCTTGCTCTCAAAGGGTTATTTTCCTGGGTAAGATCCCTGTACCGGGTGCATGCGTGGTGTGACATGAATTGTATTACAGTATCATCTGTATATCAGTTAATAGTTCAAACCAAAAGCTGGCCGCTTCTGTGCTGAGTCTGGAAGCATCTGGGGAGTTGCTGAGTTGCCTGCATGGTTTGTGGGAGGTAGAAAGGCAGCAAAAGCTGCACACAGGGGGACTCTGGCCTGCTGGGGAAACACAGTGAAGCAGAGTTAGCAGAAAGGTATGCACAGGAAAGCACAGGTCAGAGCCAGGGATGCAACAGAGCTAGCTTAAAGACAGAGTTCACTCCAGCAGTAATGTTTGGATGTTTTGTTCTGCTTCTCTTGTATAGGTAAGCAGAAAGGAGTTTGGTGCCTATGGTTTCCCTCCAGACCCAGCAGCATAACATCAGCTCTATGGTGACCCTAAAAGTCAAGCAGGTTGGCAAGGGGACAGACCACATGCTGTTGTTTAAGCAGATTTCTGAGCCTCGGGTCTCTAGACGAGAACTGCCTTCCAGATTTTAGCTCATCAGAAGCCAGGCATTTCAGAGGAACTGAAATTAGAAGTCATGTATGCAAAATAAACTGTGTAGTGCAGCAGGTGAATCGAAATGAATGCAACATAAATATTAAACAGACTAAATATCATGCAATATAAATTCTATAAATATAACAGAAGGGAATACTTGTACTGAACATTTTGAAAGCTTGAAGATGTTGAAATACAACAGATGGGTAGCCAGACATTGCACAAACTTCTGATGCAGCCTAGTTTTGTCACTGGTTTTACACAATTTAGCCTGGTTCTCCATCTTGTAGTCCGTTTGAACTACTGGAGAGGAAATCAAACAAATAAAAAGCCTGCATTTCTTCTACAGCTTCCTGCAGAAGACCGTGTCCTCTGGTTCCTCTTTCCTCTTTGATCTAGGTTAGGCTGAAAGTCTTAACATAATACTCATAGGCTTTCAAAGAAGTCCAAGGCCTGTGAAGTAGATGCCAAAATGTACTGTCTCTGCTATTTTTCTACTCCTTTTTGTACATAAAACTCCTTCAGAATAAGAGCAACCACTCTGCCTTGTATTTGTAGATCAGCTCAGCAGATCTGGTCCGTATCTGGGGTTTCCACACTCTGCTGAGAAGCCTGAAGCCTGCCCTGGGTTCCTCAGGCAGTAGTCAAGCTTGCGCTCTTGCCACGGCAGCGATGGGCTCTCCACCTGACCCACCAGCTGCACCACCAGGCGCTTGGTCCTACACTGTCCTTTGCCCATGTCAGCCCTAAAAAACACAACTGTCCTTCCAAGAGATTTCTGTTCCTGTGTCAGCTGTGCCGGTCTGGAAAACAAGCATGTTCTTGCTGTCTGTGTAAACAGCTAGATGGATGGGCTCACCGAGTCCCAGCTCTGTGTAGAACAAGACACTGATGTAACGACATGTGCCTTGTGCAAGAAGTGGATGCATTCACTGTGCCCTCCCTCATTGCAGCATCTCCCAGCAGAGATAAAACAGTGCAGGATTTCTAGCAGAATCTTCTTCTCAGGAGACACTTTTTTCAGCAAGTGCAGGTACCTGTCAGCTACTGTTATTCCACTACAGCCCTTAAAAAAAATCTCTTGGACTTTTAAAAATATATTTGGTTTAGATGCAGGAACACTGTGCTCCGGTGGCACAAATAAAGAAATAGACTCCTATTTGGTAGCGTAATAAAATGTAAATTTCTGAGTCTCTCTCTTGGTGCTATGTCATATCGTCCTTCCCTTGACTTCTTCTCTTCTCCAGAGTCTTCAAATGAAATGAATTCCTTGTACTGAGAAAACAGAAAAGAGCTGCTGCTGACTGCTGTCTTGCATCCAGAGGTGTATTGGTGTGCCTTTCCTGCAGCAGCTCTGACTGCTAATTCAGCAGAGTGCTCCAGTCAGTACCTGACTCCAGGACTGGCCCCATGCAGATCAAATGAAACCTCCCACAGAACGAAGTTCTGTTTATTCTGAGTGGGAAAAGCTAATCCTTGGTTAACTTTACTGCCTTCTTCATATCCTGTTCTTACAGCAGCAGTCCCCAGATGGCACTGTTTGGCCATTTTATATGGGTTTTTCTTTTCTTCTTCTTTTTTTCTTTTTATTTTTTTTTTCCCAATTTATAGGCAGTTATTATGTACAATCTTTGAAGAACTGCTATATTCTTCCGTATAGGATCCATATAGGATCTGCTTCCTAAGAACCAGATCTTGGTGACTGACTTCATAATTTATTGGTGTTTTTGGAGTCTCACCTATGGAAATGACTTAATTCTTTTTGAATATCCATGTATCACAATGCTCTGCTCTCCCCAAGCCTCTTCCTACCATGACAAATCTTCCCCTCTCTGACCTTGGATATTCCTCAATTACTGCAGGCAGCAGGAAGCTGACAGCAAGAGGTAACTGTAACCGTAGAGATGGCATATCCAGGAGTATCATACAACCTGTATTTTCTTTGCAATTCTAAATTTCTGTACTTCTATTGCTGGTTGTGTTTTTTCCTCCCTCCTTCCCTCCTTCCTTTCCTCCTTCCTTCCTTCCTTCCTTCCTTCCTTCCTTCCTTCCTTCCTTCCCTCCTTCCTTCCCTCCTTCCTCCCCTCCTTCCTTCCTCCCCTCCTTTCTCTCTCTTTCTTCCTTTATTATTATTATTATTATTATTATTATTATTATTATTATTATTATTATTATTCACATCTAGGAAGGGAAGTGTTAAAACGGAGAAGGAAAGTCATATTAAAACAACAAAATGAGGAAAACAGACTTACTGATATTTGGTTTGGGGTGCTGAAGAATACCTGATTCCCGAGGATGAAAGAAAGAGACAGTGGGTGCTGACTGTGATAGTCTATTCAGTTACCATTTTATTAATGATTTTGGCACAAGAATTAGAACTGAGTTATCTGAGAAGATGAGAGTCATGATACTGCATGCGTTTCAATAGCTTAAAGTGCTAAGATTATGCTCTTGAGAACCAGCAGCGATAATCCTTGCTATCACCTGGAAATGCATCAGAGATGCATAGGAGCACGCCAGTTACATGATGATCAGACTACTGGTGGGGCACAAGCGTGAAGAAACTCCTCAGCTGTGTCATAGCCATTCCTATCAGACAGGAAAGAGACTCTCAGAGACAGAAATTACCTATAGAGGCACCCTTTGAAATGCTACACGCAGCACTGGGTCACTTGCAATACCAGAATGAGGCCCACTGTGACAAATCATTATCTTGGCAAGTGCAGCACAATGTGCAGTGACAGTGCTCTCTGGGAAGGCATCAGTGCAGAGCGAGGGAGAAACAGCTGGGAGTGAGATGAGCTAAGCTGGATGACACACAGTGCTGGCACATGAACAAGGGATCACTAATATGTTGAGGGTGGGAACTGTTGCTTTCTAGTAACTGCAAGTCATCTTTTTCAAACAGTCTAGGAAGTCCAAATAACACCAAAATGGAGTGTGACAGGTTTATGGAAGACAAGATATAACATGATGGGAAAGAGATGCCTTCAGTGACTGAGGGGTTGTCCTCTTCATATCATGTCCTGTGTCATTTCACAAAGAAAGTAAAGTGCAGGAAAGAGCAGGAAAGTGCAGGAAAGGAAAGTGCAGGAAAGGAAAGTGCAGGAAAGTGCAGGAAAGGAAGGTGCAGGAAAGGAAAGTGCAGGAAAGGATAGGAAAGGAAAGGAGAGGAGAGGAAAGTGCAGGAAAGTGCAGGAAAGTGCAGGAAAAGAAAGTGCAGGAAAGGAAAGTGCAGGAAAGTGCAGGAAAAGAAAAAAGAAAAGAAGAAAAGAAAAGAAAAGAAAAGAAAAG